>NW_016107868.1:974901-1027211 GCF_001604975.1 Cebus imitator
TTGAGGTGGAGTCTCATTCTGTCTCCCAGGCTGGAGTGCAGTGCCATGATCTCAGCTCACTGCAACTTCTGCCTCCAGGTTCAAGCGATTCTCCTGCTTCAGCCTCCTGAGTAGCTGAGATTACAGGTATCTGCCACTGTGCCCAGCTAATTTTTTATAGTTTTAATAGATAGGGTTTCACCATGTGGGCCAGGCTGGTCTCAAACTCCTGACCTTGTAATTCACCTGCCTTGGCCTCCCAAAGTTCTGGGATCACAGGCATGAGCCACCATGCCCAGCCCCATGTTTTATTTATTAAAATTTGTTCAAGTGAACGCACATATCCAACAAGCAAAACTAGAGGATCCCTAGTTGAAATGAGGCTGGGTGTAGAATCCTTGTATCAGTCAAGGTTCTCCAAAGAAACAGAGCCAGCAGGATACAGGACAGACATATAGAAGAGGAGATTTGTGATGGGAATTAGATCATGTGATTGTGGAGGTTGAGAAGTCCCATGACATACCATCCGCAAGCTGGAGAACCAGGAAAGTTGGTGGTATAATTCAGCCCAAGTTCAAAGGCCTGAGAACTGGCAGGGGAGGGCCCTCATGTAAGTCCAGAGTCTGAAGGCCTGAGAGCCAGGAGTATCAATGTCTAAGGATGGGAGAGGATGGATGTCCCAGCCCAAGAAGTGAGAGAGAGAGTTCACTCTTCTTCTGCCTTTTGGGTCTATGTGAGCCATCAATGGATTGGATGTTGCCTGCCCACACTGGTGAGGGCACACCTTCTTATGCAGTCCACCTATTCAAATGCTAATTTCTTCTAAAAACATCGTCACCGACACACCCAAAATAATGATTTCCAGCGATCTGGGCATCCTTTAGCACAGTCAAATTGACACATCAAATTAACTATCACAACCCCAAACTCTTGACTCCTCCTCTACCCCTAACCCACATCCCTAGGTCTCCTAACACAAAATTCTGTTAAGAACTACTGCTGGTCTGTTACATTCATAAAAATATGGGAGCCATGTGGGGGTGCTAAAAGGAAGGGTGTGGAAGCTCACACTGAAATCCTTCCAGGTCCTCAACAAGGGGTCACCCTCACAACAGCCACAGGTGCAAAGGATTTCATAAATCTTTTAGGAAGGCAACATGTGGGTAACCAACAACCTGGGCTTTTTTCAGGATCAGAGTAGACTGGGTCTTTTATTGAATACTGTCAAAAAAAAAATGATTTAAGTAACTCAAACAGAGATTGGGTCTAAATAGAGTCTCTATTTAAAGACTAAATAGGTTCTAAAGATTCTATTCTACAGGGGCATATCAAGGAGGACCTGAGACGTCTCTATTTAAGCAGAACCAAGGTTTTCAAGGTGTGGGGGTAGAACGAGCACTTGTCCTTTCATCAGGTAGCAATTTTCTTCTTTAAGAAAACTTGTGGTGATAGTTTGTTCCTGTTTTTGTGTCTCTTGCTTGGGATGTTTGGTGCAATCCCAATAATCTGAGAACTGTTTTGGCAAACGTTGAGGTATATTGGTTAGTCAAAGTTTATGGTGAAAAGGAAGTAGAAGAAAAACAGGAAAGGAGAGAAAGAGGGCAAGGGTAGAAGGCAAGGGGGAAACAGGGACGCTGTATCTGTGGGAGTGCTTTTATAGCACTATGTAGTTGACTTGCATTGGGGGAATGGAAAATATGCATCTGTAGACACCAGATGGAAGATGCTCACAATTTGCAAATGAATGAGTCTCCCCGGGGTGCAGAAGACACATCTCCCACTCCTGTCTCACCCCAGAGATGTCTCAATGACTAAAATAATGGGATGCAAGGTGGATCTGCTCTCTTCATATTATGTTCTGGTTTTGCCTCCTTCATCCTGTCCTTTCCCTCCCCTTCTCTCCTCCCTATACCTTTCTTTCCTCCTTCTGGCCCTCCTGTTCTCCCTTCCTGTCTCTTCTTCTGCCCTTCCTTCTCCAACCCCTCCACCCTTTCTCTTGGGCCTACGGTTAAATTAGTTATTAAATAAGTGATAAAACTGCAGGTAATTCCTTTAGATTAGATCTCCCTAGTCAGCCTGATGTCAACTTCTGCATTTTTCCTTTTTTTTTTTTTTTTCGAGACGGAGCTCTGTTGCCCAGGCCGGAGTGCAGTAGCATGATCTCAGCTCACGGCATTCTCCGCCGCCCAGGTTCAAGTGATTCCCCTGCCTCTGCCTCCTGAGTAGCTGGGACTACAGGTGCAAGCCACCACACTTGGCTAATTTTTTTATATTTTTAGTAGAGACGGGGTTTCACCATGTTGGCCAGGATGGTATTGATCTTCTGACCTCGTGATCTACCCGCCTTGGCCTCCCAAAGTGCTGGGATTACAGGCGTGAGCCACCGCGCCCAGCCTGCATTTTTAACTTTATAGAAAAATAAAATGAAGTGCACTCACATCTCTTTGGCCTTCCCTTCCTTCCCCTGTGGCTGCCTCCTTTCTCTCTTCCTGGAAGTACTGCTGCCTATTCCTTCTCTCCATCTGTCAGAGTTGTAATTGTCATCCTGCTGGAAACGTGCCTTTGGAAATGAGACTCCTATGCTTGGTCCCGTGGCATCTCCTCATATGACCTTTGTAAAGCCCCCTTCTTTGGGGCAGGGCACAGACTGTCCCCCACTGCAGCCCTGTGTGAATGCTGTTCTCTACACCTCCTGGAAGAAAGCTTAAGGGGATGCAGGACTTAGAGGTTTCAGCTTGAGAACTCATCTTCTTATTTCATCTTACTCCAGACTCCAGAATACCTGTCAAATGAAGGCTGGGAGATTATTCATATCAGGAGAGTGTTGCATTTGCTTCTGTTTGCATTGATGTTGGGATGGATACCTGTCTTAGATATTGTACAGAAAAGGGGGTAACTGTGAAAGAGAAACTTCCGCTAGTAGTGCAATTAATTAAATGGTAGTAAATAATAATTTGAGAAGTTGAATATTTTGTGGTTGCTTTTATAACTTTTAAAATAATGTGAGTGGTGGCAAAAAGAAAAAAAAAGAAAACTTCAACATCCCAAACCACAAATCACATTTTGGTTGCGGTTTTTGGTCCCTACAAAATAAAAAAGGCTTGGGAAAGATCATTTGAACGACTTTTTTCCCCACAAAGGTTGAAATTCTCCCTGTTTAAATGATCCCTGGACAATTCACATGCCTTTCTAAGTTGGGATTAACATTTCTACATGAAGATTTATTTTGATAATGTTAATGTTAATTTATTTTTTAAAAAACACTGTATATTTATTAGAGCAATTCCATAGACAGAATCTCATTTTATCCCATTGCTGGCTGATATGCTCTTTAATCTATGTTTCCAGAAGGTAAAAGCCTTGTCCAAAATACCTCATCCAGAAAGTTCTGGGCTATACCTTGATGTCCCAGATCAGGGCTCAGCAAATGGCAGCCATGGGTTGAATCCACCTACCATGTATTTTTGTCTGGTACAACTTGTAAGAATGGGTTTTACATTTTTGAATGATTGGGACGAAAGTTTTACAATACAGGAAAAATGTGTAAAACTTAAATATCTGTGTCTGTAAGTGAAGTTTCCTTGGAAAACCACGTTTGCATGTCACTGATGGCTGCTTTGTTGCTACCAGGGCGGTGTTGAGTGGTTGTGACAGAGATAAGATGGCCTGAAAAGCCTGAAATGTTTACTCCATGGTCCATGGCAGAGTTTGCCAACCTCGTCCTCGATGAAGGGCTTATTCCATTGCTCAAGAGCTGTCTTTCTAGGGGCCCAGCAGACCCGTGGACAAAGGCAAACTCACAGTCTTGTTTGTGAGCCCCAGAGAAGAGGCTTTGAAATTGGCCTACAATAAAGGCTAGCACTTTTCTGCTCAAGAGCACCCCTGTCCTTCTGAGTGGTGAACTGCAGAGTGGAATTGAGTATCCACGCTGGCAGGCGGCTCCCTCCTCCAGTGGGGCATCCAGCAGTCCTAACAAGACCTTTGCTAAACGAAAGGGCAGAAGAGCAGTATTCCGTCTCTGCTTCTCCCTTTCTCCTTACCAGGAAAAAAGGGGCTTATTAATTAATGAGCCATCCTTAGACTTAGGAAGGACAAGATGCCCCAACTTGGAGGGGAAGGAGACAAATGTGGAAGGAAGCAACGGAGCACTATGCTCTGAGTTGGTTTTAAATGCAGGGTTCTTTGATATAATGTTCTGCTGTCCTCATACCCCTTTCGACCTGTGGAAGCTCTTGTCTGCTGTAGTTGAGCATGGAAGGATCAATTGGATGAAGAAATCAAGCATACCATCTGATTCATTTTGATTTCCTATTTTTTTTTACCGGCACCCACAAAACATATGATCTTCCCTTTTTTGCATATCTATTATATGTCACTCAATTTAGATTTAAATAGATGATCTTATGTAACTGTCTCTATGATCCCATGGGGTTTACCCAGAAAGGAACTGAAATTTGGATTGGCTGACATTTTTTCCCAGCCACCAAGCTGGTACCTGATCTTTATGATGCCAATATCTGGGTTTTTCCTGCCAAACCTCAAGAGCTCTACAAAGTCAAGTGCATCTCCAATCAAGGACGTGCTTTTGCTCCGTGACCTCATGGGGTTTACTCAGAAGGGAACTGGGTCCTCATGACATCTTCACTGTAGAGGAGCATTCTCTCAGTTGGATTTCCTCAGAGCATCAACTCCTGGGACCTTATGAGAAATTCTTTAAAAAGAAAAAATAATTTGAAAACTCTGTTTGGGGAAACAATAAAGTAGAAAAGCATGATCAAGTTTCTTTGGCCAAGGACTTGTCAGAGGCTTTAACAAAAAGCGTGTGCAGCTGTCTTCCAGGTGAATTCTAGCAACCAGAAGGGAATCTGAATTACTTTGAAACACGAAGCTCTTTCCAAACTTGTGTTCTTTAGAACACTGGTTCTGAAACATGGTAAATGTTCTGCAAAACGGACAAATGAATAAGTAAAAAACAGAGAAAGACGTCATGCTGAGAGACTTGTTCACCTTGCCCAACATCTAGACCAGGGAAACAGCACCAGGAAAAAAAATTATTCTGATAATAAAATAAGAAAGTGTATGTCTTCTAAAAGCATACCACAACACAGAACAAATTTTTCATTTATTTTGTTTTCATAAAAAAATGACACTTCCAGGGTAGGGAAACTCATGATCATTTCAGGGGCAAAACTGCATATTAACAGGCTATCTCTAGGAGAGGAAGCTACACAGTAAGAAGTATCTAATGGTGAAAATGCAGTCATTGTATGAGCAAGGTAAGGGAGGTCCCAGGCAGAGAGCCTGTCTAACAATTTACAACGCTTGGGGTTTACAGAGTGGGCCAACAGTACAGCTTTCTCAAAAGGTTGCCTTTTATTCAGTTAGTTAGGAAACATCTACAAGTAATGATACCCACCTGAAGACTCCTTGAGAGGTAGGAGAATATCAGGGTCAAGAACATGACCCTTGGGGTCATACTGCCTGGATTCCAGTCATTGCTCCATACTTAGCTTAGCAAAAATATCTCTGACTCAGTTTTCTCAGCTATAAAATGGGAACATCTAACCCATAGCCAAGGATTCAATGAATTAGATGGTTAGTGTGCATAGAACAGTGCCTGATATGAAGGTAATGCTATGTAAGTGTCACTGTTAGCATTCATTTTCTTTTTTTTTCTTTCTCAGGTTTCTTTAAATTGTATTTTAGGTTTTGGGGTACATGTGAAGAACATGGAAGATTGTTGCATAGGTACACGCATGGCATTGTGATGTGCTGCCTTCCTCCCCATCACCTATATCTGGCATTTCTCCCCATGCTATCTCTCCCCATCTCCCCAGCCCCCACTGTTACTCCCCTATTTCCCCCGACAGACCCCAGTGTGTGATGCTACCCTCCCTGTGTCCATGTGTGCTCATTGTTCAACACCCACCTATGAGTGAGAACATGCGATATTTGATTTTCTGTTCTTGTGTCAGTTTGCTGAGAATGATGGTTTCCAGGTTCATCCATGTCCCTACAAAGGACACGAACTCATCAGTTTTGATGGCTGCATAGTATTCCATGGTGTATATGTGCCACATTTTCCCTGTCCAGTCTATCATCGATGGGCATTTGGGTAGGTCCAGGTCTTTGCTACTGTAAACAGTGCTGCAATGAACATTCGTGTGCATGTGTCCTTATAGTAGAACGATTTATAATCCTTTGGACATATACCCAGTAATGGGATTGCTGGGTCAAATGGAATTTCTATTTCTAGGAGCATTCATTTTCTATTGTTATTATTTGTTGGTGTTATTGTTATTTAGGGGCTTACTGAATCACATACCGTCACAAGAACCAAGAGGTCATTATGCAATTTCTCTCTTCATATTTTTTTGTCTCTTTTTCTTTCTGCTCATTTGATCTTCTCTCCATGTGGGTCTGTTTCAGTTTGATGTGTACATGACCCATCGCAATTGTCTTAAAATGGAAGCCCAGGCCCCAGCACACATCCTCTGCTGCTAGGTCAACACCCCTCAGACAGCAAATCAGGGGCCCACCACCCTGCACCCAGGATCCTTGTAAGAGATGGCATCTTCTGGTCCATAAGGTGACCCTTTCTATGTCCCCAGGCAGCCCCTCAGTTCTTCAAAAAGGAACATGTTCAGTGGGATGAAAATAATGGGTATGTCTGGAGCTGTGTCCCTAGGTTAAGTTCATCCCAGGCACACAACACCAGGTCAAGACAGCAGACACCAGCTAGACTCTGAGTCAACAATGGAGAGGAAATTCTCATTCCACTCAACTGTCTGGGCTTCCATTGACTCAGGACCTGGGGAGGACTCAGCACACAGGTAGTAGAATTTTACAGCAGACCTATGGGTATGCCTGGGGTGGTTGCAACTGACAACATGTACCAAAATAACTAGCACATGGAAGAATTTGCTTACTTCCATCCGTTTGCTCACTTGTTGAGCAAATATTTATTGAGTGACTTCTAAGTGTTATGCTAGGGAATATGCATTTTAAACACTTCATTCGTAGAACAAACATACATTTTTAAAGAGATAAAAGATATTTTTATAATCTCATTAGTGATACCCTCAATCTAATACTTTATGTGAGTAGTTCATTCATTTTGGAGATTCCTGAAGATAACAGCAATACATATTGTTTATCTTATTCCTATGCTCTAAAAATTGTTATTCAATCAACATGTTACAATCCTCATACAAACCCATCACTAAAAATTGTTGATGACATTTGCTATAGAAAATTTAATTTACATTTTAGTAAAATAATATATACCTTATATTTATATGTATTTAATCATAATATTGAATATGCAATACATATGAAAACCCACATATTCCCCATTAAGCCTAAGAAATTGAATAATACCAATTCCTCTGAAGCTCCCTGTGTGCCCTCCTCGGTTGGATGTCCATCCTCTTCCCAAGAGTGGACCATTCTCCTGAACTGGTGTGAGTCATCCTCTTGTATTTCTTCATAGGTTTTATATATGTCATTAAACAAGATATCACTTAGTTTTGTCTGTTCTGGAATTTCACATAAATGGAATCATATTGTATGTGTTTTTCCTCGATATATAGATATTTTATTTCTATATTTTATAGATATATGCAGATATGTATATCTGCATACATTATATATAATATATACATATATAGTATGTATAGCAGATGTGTATATATAGATAAATCTATATTGTATATATATTCAGATATATATTTATATAAACAGATTGTATGTGAACATTGCCATTATACTTTCTTTTATTCTTCTTTTTTTTGAGACAAGTCTCAATCTGTCCCAGTCGGGAGTGCAGTGGTGCAATCTCGGCTTACTGCAGCCTTCACCTCCTGGATTCAAGCAATTCTTTTGCCTCAGCCTCCCAAGTAGCTGAGATTACAGGCATGCACCACCACACCTGGCTAATTTTTGTATGTTTAGTAAAGACAAGGTTTCAGCATGTTGGCCAGGATGGTGTTGAACTCCTGGCCTTGTGATCCACCCACCTTGGCCTCCCAAAGTGCTAAGATTACAGATGTGAGCCACTGCCCCTGGCCAACATTATCTTTTAAAATTTATTCAGATAATACAAATAGCACAAATTCAGTTATTTTATTGCATAATATCCTGTGTATGATGACACCATGATTGATTCATTCATTCATTCCCCTGAGACTCTTCTTAGATTTTTGCTATTAAAAACAATAAATCTATGAGCATCTTAGCCATGACTCCTGTGCAGGTATGTGGATGGTTTTCCTGCATCTGGAAATGGGGTGCTGAGTCACGAGAAAGGTGCACTTTCGCATTGACCAGAGAACACCTGATTTTCTTTTCTTTCTTTCTTTTTTTTTTTTTTTTGAGACAGAGTCTCACCCTATCACCCCGGCTGCAGTGGAGTGGCACAATCTTGGCTCACTGCAACCTCTGCCTCACGGGTTCAAGCTGTTATCCTGAGTCAGCCTCCCCAGTAGCTGGGATTACAGGCACATGCCATCATGCCTGGCTAATTTTGTATTTTTAGTAGAGACGAGGTTTCATCATTGGCCAGGCTGGTCTTGAACCCCTGACCATATGATCTGCCCTCCTTGGCCTCCCAAAGTGCTGGGATTACAGGTGTGAGCCACCACTTCCAGCCAGTATGTGATTTTCGGTAGTAGTCATACCATCCTATTCTGTCACCATCTCATGGTGATGGCTTTGTCCATTTTGGTGAGTAAAAAATGGTATATTGTGATTTCATTTGGCATTTCCCTGATTGAATATCCTTCTATATGTTTATTAACCATTTGAATTTACTCTTTTGTGAATTGCCTATCCCTATCTTTTGCTTATTTTTCTATATTGTTTTCTATTTTCTGGTTTTGTTTGTTTTGTGTATATACAGACACACTGGTGTACATACATATATGTATTAATATGTCACATGTATATAATACAATATCTCTCAGTTTATAGGTTTTCATGTTTTAAATTTTTTGTTTTCTTTGATAAACAGAAATTTGTATTTTAATGTAATCTAGTTTTTCTACCCTTTCCTTTATGGCTTGGTCTCCTTTATCTTGTATAAGAAATCCTTTACCACAGTGAAATTAAAACAACCACCACCACGGAAGTTATCCTACACTGTCTTCTAAAAGCTTTACATTTCTTCTTTTCGCATTTAATCCTGAAATCCATCTGACACTGGTTTTATGCATTGTGTGTGAGAGGGATCTAATTTCATTTCATTTCTCACAAGGATAACCAGTTAATTCTGCACCATGTGCTCCTTCATTCATTCTTTCTTCCTAGATCTGCAGTGCCATCAGCCACATACGAAATTTCCATTTATGCAATTTCCATTTATGCAAGAGCCTGGGTCTATTCCCAGGCTCTCTCTTCTGATTTCCTTAGCTGTTAATCTCTATCTGAACCAATGCCATATTGATTTATTTAATATACCTTTTCAATAAGCCTGGACACTGGTGAGGCACTCTCCTCTTCACCCATATTCTTTTCTGAGTGTCTTAGCTATTCTTGCCTTTTGCTTTCCTATATACATATTAGAATTAACTTGTTAAGTCCCTAGAAGAATTTGTTCTGAATTGACAGATTAATCTGAGAAATGGTATATTAATTTGAGAAGTGGTATATTTATGAAATTGAGTCTTCTCATCCAGGTGTATGGTATATTTCATTTATTTATTTTTGTGGATATTTGGGTTATTTTTAGTTTTTTGCTGTTAAAAATATTGACTTTAGGTTTCCTTAGCTGTCTTTCAGCATAGTTTTACAACTTTCTTAAGTCTTGCACATCTTTTATTCAATTCTTTCTTTGTATCTTATACTTTTCTGCTTCTGTTATGTGTAGTAACTTTTTAAAAAAAGTATGAACCATAACTATTGTTTGAGATCTTCATTGTAAACTATAGTTTCCCTGTGTTTTGTTGCCCTTTAGAGACAGGGAGGTGGATGGGATAATTTTTCCCTTACCAAATAATTCTGGACTTCTAGACCTCTCTACTCTTCAAATCCTTGGGTTTGGTTTTTATGTTGTTTTGTCTTTCTCATTGCTGTTATGTTGTGAGGGAAGGACTCCATTCCAATCCTGAGCTTAATGTGCTCCTTAGTAACCATATGAAGCTTATTAAAATTATAGGAAAATCGCCATAAATACATTGTGTGACATTTATTTAAACTGCCCACCACCCTATTATTTAAGATCCTTCAAGAGTCTCAAATAGTGGAGCTTGCAAAGAAAATCATGTCTGCATAAGTAAGCTATTATTTCACTAATTAATAGTTATTTGTATCTAGTTTAAATTCTTATATTACTATAGAAAAAAGAATGATAATTAAGTAGAAAGAAAAGGTATGTTCTTAGAAGTGGTAACCCGGGACACATCATCCCATAGTTGTATCTCAACAAAGTTTTAGGTAAAATCCTTATGAGAAAATGAATAATCTGGCAAGCATTGCCTCAGAAATCCAAGTCAAAGAAGCAGTAGCCACTCTCATGTGTATAATGGCAGTGAGGCTGGATAATGGACATGGCAACAGAATTTGGGGTCCATTTGACTAATTTCTTTCTTTCTTGAGATGGAGTTTCACTTGTGCTGCCCAGGCCAGAGAGCAGTGGCACGATCTGGGCTCACTGCAACCTTTGTCTTCCAGTTCAAGCCATTCCCCTGCCTCAGACTCCCAAGTAGTTGGGACTACAGGCATCCATCACCATACCTAGCTAATTTTTGTATTTTTAGTAGACATGGGGTTTCAGTGTGTTGGCCGGGCTGATCTCGAACTCCTGACCTCAGGTGATCTGCCCATCTTGGCCTCCCAAAGTGCTAGGATTACAGGTGTGAGCCACCGTGCCCAGCCACCATTTGGCTAATCTCTATAGGTATATAAAATTCTAAGTTTCTAACTAAGCTATGCAAAAAATCCAGCATAAATGAGGAAAATTTGAGTTTAATGGAGGTGTATTATTGACTATCAGTTGCTACCTAAGGAAAGAGCCATCCATGGTCAGGATAATGAACATATGATGTCTAATAGAGTGTGAGGGGTGGTTGCAGAGGCTGAGGAGTTTGGCGCATTGGCCCTGAAGAATGGCTAATGTCTCTGAATTACGAGACTGTTTAGGTAGGACAGTGCAGCTGTGTGCTTTTTCACTTTCAGAATGAGTCAGTGGCATTGTGGTAGGATTACTCTTCTTTTGGAAATTTAAGTTTTTTACTCTGTTGAAGTTAGTCATGACCATGTGACTTGCTTAAGCCAATAAAATGTGAGCAGAAGTGGCATTATCGCCTCCAGGGAAAAACATTTGACACCTTGACCCTCTTTGGCTGACTTTGAGTGCATGAAGGAATGACACTAGCCAATCACACAGAAAACTAAACAGCTGCTAGGGTTATCAATGAGACCAGACCTGCAGAGGACCTGGTGAGCCAGAAGAAGACTTTTGTTGCTAAAGGTTTAAAGTTGCTTGTCCTGCAGCAAAGTTGAGGACCTTCAGCCTGACACAGAGGCCAACCATCACAGTACCTTTTGGGTGAGTTATGAATTTAAGAACTAGTAGCAAGGACTGTGGGATTTCAGTTTCAGAGATCCAGAATCTCACTTTCCTCATGTGAACCCTGCCAAAATTGAGGGATGTGGAACTTGCCATCCATGAAAAACAAAACAAAACAAACTGACTCTCACAGTTTTGAGATAAGAATGAGGAGAGTAAAGTTACGTAACCAAAAGGATTCCATTCCCCGCAAACCATCATTTGATTATCTTTCCAGAATTAAGAAAAAGGTACTGTATGCACCTGTGTCATACACTTAAGTACGTGTGTTGTAAGCAGCGGGAAAGCTTGGTGGCTTCTATCCTAACTGCTCTAATATCCTTAAGTCTACAAAACCGTCGCTTCTTGAAACAGGGCTGTGTTCTTAGCCCATTTTTGTATCTGATAGTCATCAGTGACACATAATTTATCAGCAAAAATGCAAAATGTAATATGAATTTAGTGTCTTTCCTTTGAAGCCAGGAAGTCCTTTTCCTCCTTTTCATGTTTCTGGCCTTGTGAGAACTGTCACTTCATTTGGGGTCATTGAAGATGAAGGAGATTTGTACTCTTGGCTTTCTCACCCCTGAGACTACCCACTTCAAATGGCCCTGTCCTTCTCTCTCTAGAATCCATAGCCTGAACACTAATAGCTGCTTTCTCCCAGCTCTAATTCAGAGTAAAGTTTCTGCTCCCCTAATGCTCCCCCCACCGGCACCAAAATGAGTAAACAAAACCCTCCTGAACTCACAGGACCACAAGCCAATCCCTCTCTGATTTGGCAAGGAGGGGGAATTCTATTTTCTATTCAAGCTCACTCAGTCTTTTTTCTCCATCCATACCCCTCCCCATTCCATTCCTTCACCTCCTATTCCTGCAGAGAAACCTCCGTTCCCTCTCTGTGGCACATTCCTGCATAGGCACTCACAGACATGCTGACTATAAGAACTGACATTCAAGTCATCCTGCTCTACGGGGTGACAAGAAAGCACAGGGCTGGTACGAGATCCCTGCTGCCCTAGTCACAGTGCAGGGAGTCCCTTTGGTCCCCAGAATCCCCTCCAGGACTCTGAGACCACAAGGAAGCACGGAAACAGGGGGCAAGGAGGATTTGCCGTGAATTTTTCACTGAAAGAGCTTTTATGAGTAATGGAAGCGAGAAAGTCACTTGTACTCATATACAGTTTTGACATTTCCTTTAGAGGGGGTGAGTCTCAAAAGATAGGGTCCCATGGTGATATAGAATTATTTATTTCTTAATTTTGTGTCTTTAAGTGCCTAGTAGTTTTCTAGAAATTTTAATTGGATACTCAATACACCCTGAATATTTTTTTCCCAATGCCACATCTAGCATTAACTTCAGTGAAATAATAACATTATCTAAGATTTATAGGCTAAGAACTATATTAAACACTTTAAATTTTCGTAGAAATCCCACAAGCGAGGTGCTATTCTCACCCCTTTACCAATCAGGACACAGCCTTTGGAGAGGCTGCGGTTGCCCAAGGGTAGCATTTGTGAAAGGCGGATTGGGGACCAAGTCCTAGGCCCATCCCATCTCAGACCCCGGACTGTTTACTCCCATGCTCAACAGCCTGTGACGTGAGGGCCGGGTCTAACTCAGGGCTCCAGAGTGTACTGTGTGTTTGCATCTGTTCTGATTCTCAGACTTCCCATGCCTTTTGGAAGAACTTAATACACATAAGATTTGGGTTGGCTTAACATTTTTTTTAGGTATCAAAACACAAGAGTAGAATTTAAGACCTCTGGATTTCCTCTTGCACTTTCCGTTGGTCCATGACCCTTTCCCCTGCCCTGTGATGGCCAAAAGGTGCGCATGGTCCAGATCGCGGAGGAAAGAGGAAGCCTGAAGCACGGGGGTTTGTGGCGGTGACCATAGCCGGCCTCTCTGCAAACCTTGGTTTGCTCGCTGGTAATTGGAAGAGTTTGTGGTGCTCCCGGGCTGTCTCAGGCGTCTCTTCCAACTGTGACATTTGGTGACCCTAAACTCTCAGAGCCTGCCTGGCTTTTATGCAGTCTCATATTTGAATGTGGAACAACTCCTGCTTCCCGCAGGCACCTTTCCTCCATTCAGAGAACGTGAGTAACAGTGAGAGCATTTAAGGGGCGATTCCGGTGAACAGGGCAGAGTCCACACCTTCGAGTGGCCGAACGCTCTTTCGCTTGCTGGAGCTTTTGAGCCTGCTGCAGTCAGCCTGGAATCTCTAGTCCTTCTTTTTACCCTAGCTTGCAGCCCACTGGAGCTAGTAAATTAAGACCTTTGCCTTTGACATTTGGGTTGGGAAAAAAGTGAAAACCGATCTAATAATAATTAGTTATGGTTTAATATGCGAGATTGAAGCGTTCTCATTTTTCATCTTGGAGCCTGGTGAGACGGAGCCAAGAGCGGAGATTGATGGGGGAGCATAAACCCCCGCAATGTTCCCATGCCAAGAGAAGTAAATGATCCTTCTTATATCATGTTAAGAACCCAAGACAGCCCCAAAAGAAACAGAGAGACCCAGTGAAGGTGGGGGATAAAAGAGGGTTGTTGTTTTTTTTTTAATTGTTCTCTTAGGCCAGGCACCTTGGCACCCACAACCCTGCCTATTCATTGTGTAAAGACTGTGGTCTTCAGGCTTCAAGGCAGAGGGCTTGGATTCAGATAACTGGCTCTGGGGAAACAGCAGCTTATTTTGTTACACTGGAGATGTATTTACTTTTCACTTAACGAAGGGGAGCGATGTCTTGGATAAGACGTGACCCGACACAAACTACAAACATTCAGTCCAAACATGGCAGGGAAAACCCTTCCGAGAAATGTCCAATTTGTTACTATGCAGAATCAGTATTGGTGGTTTCAGTGCCGTGGAGGGATTTCATTAACTTTCTGAAGGGAAAATGCTGTGGAATGGTGAAGCAAACCTAAAGACATTCTGTGTGAGTGTGCGCACGCACGCCAGTGCATATGTGTGTGTACGGAGTAGCTGTAATTTGACGTCATGTGCTAAGACTAGCCTGTTTCTCGCTGGCAGGAAATTCAGTGTGACCCAGAAAGTTAGAGGGAGGAACCTGTGAATCGGTTGAGAAGGAAAGTATTAAATAATTCTTGATGTATCACTGTGTCCTGGAAAAGAATGAAGATTAGGAGAAAAAAGGCTGGAATAGGAGAGGAAAAACAGATGGTGCCTTACAAAGAACACTCCCGCAGCTTTTCATGTCTCCAGACCAGTGATACTTGAAATGTGAACACAGAGTTGAGGCTGAGCAGGGAGCCAAGCACATGGCTGCGGACAGGCCAGCGTGGCCCGATGACCTGGGTGTGTTGTCCAAGGCTTGGAGGCTGATGGCCAGGGAGGCCCCCGGGAGGGCCGGTAGATGCTGCCCTGTCGGGAGCGGGCAACTGAGGCCAGCAGGACCATCTGCCAAGTGCCTGCTTTTATCCGTCTTGAATGAGATGGCAAGGATCCAGCGATGGGAATTTTAGCAGAATGGTTATGTGTAAGGAAATAGGCAGATAATAAGAGAGGGTAAATGGGGCTTACCACAGAATACCAAAACCAGAACACAAACATCTTAATGACTTTTAAAGATTTTTGCAAAGTTTCAGGCCTTCTCGCTGCTCAACAAACATACCCCTACCTGCCCTTATTGCCTCTTTAAGCTTTCTAAATCCTTCCCTGTTTCCCATCTTCCTTTAGAGCTGGATGAAACCAGAGAGCAAGTCAAGGGTGGGGAGCCCACTGGCCCAAACAGGCCCTTTGGCAAGGCCCACACTCTCCATGAGCTTCTGTAGATTTGAAGGTTGTCTTGAGCCATTTGCCTGAAAGCCAGAGTTTCTAGCTCCAACAAACACGACTCTCACAAAGTAAGAACAAGGCCTTAGTGTCTGAGATGTGGAACTTCATTCAATGCTGTGATTTTAATATAAGAAATGAGAGATTAAATTATAATGACATTTCAAAAAAGAATAACATTTTTATAAATACCAAAGTCTACCAACAAACTCAGTGGTAGATAAAAGATTTCTAGCTACTGAAGAAAAAGCATTCAATGTGCAATGTTGGAAGTTCTATGTGAGCAGGTAGAGAAAAGAACAGCAATTTTAGATTTTTAAAGGAATGTGATGTATGGGAAGGCACAGGTGGTAAGGCCTCCTGCAGTGGTCCTCAAACTTGAACAGAATCACCTGAAAGGCTTATTAAAACATGGATGACTGGGCTTCACCTCCAGAGTTTCTGACTCAGTAGGTCCAGGATGGGACTTCTAACAAATTCCCAGGTGATGCCGATGCTGCTGTTCCCGGGACTGCCCTTCGAGAACCACTGGCTTAGTGTATGTAGGATAAAGATACATGCTTAGATTACGTTTTTATTTACCCACATCTGCAACTGTATTCTAGCAGGAAGCACAATGGACTATAACAAAGCCAACACTTATTGGACTCCTTTCCTGTCCCCGGTCAGTGGTTTCAGAGAGCAGGTGAGCTGAGCAGAGAACCTCATTGCTGGCAGTAGGAACCCAGGTGTTCTGGACCCCTGAGGTGTGCTGCTGGCTGAAATGAATTTAGGAATTTAGAATTTAGGATTGAAAGAGCATGAAATATTAGAATATTAGCATTGAAAGGGGACTAGCAGAAAGTCCGATGATTATGGAATAGACATTCAGTGCGAGAGCCTTGAATTTCAATTCCAGCTGTGACACTAGCTTTGAAAACTTAGCAAGTTACTTAACCCCTATGAACCTCAATTTCCTCCTCTGTAAAACTGGGAACCCTAAAAGGCTTGTGTTTCAGTCACGATTCTTAGTTGCAATCAACTGAAGTCCAGTCTGGCTGATTTAAGCAGAAAGGGAATTTATTACAAGGATATTGAGTTATACAGGGAAAATGAACTGTTTCACCAACAAGTGAATGGTATTAAAAAAAAAAGAGGGGCTGTTGTTGAATAAAAGAGACGTCAGAGACATAACAACCAAAGGTAATTGGTGGACTTCACTTGAATCGTGATTCAAGCAACTACCATGAAAAGACAATTGGAAGAACTGGAATAAGACTGGGTATGAGATGAATTTAAGGAATTACTGTGAATTTTCTGAGTTGTAACAGAGACTAACACACTAAGGTATTTACTGGTAAAATAACACGATGTCTGAGATTCACATCAAAAAACTCTAGCAAAAGAAGTCATAGGAGGAGGGGAGTTGAGGAGTGTAAAACAAACAGGATTGGCAAAATGTGGATTATGTCAACATAGTCAACCACGGCTGCACCTTGGTGGTGAATACATGGTGATTTATTTTGCTGTTCTGTGTGTGTGCATGTGCCTGTGTGCTTTTGAAATTCTTCATAATAAAATACTCAAACAAAACAGGAAACAGCCTGTCTATGAGGGCTGATGAACAAGGCTGAGATGTCACTTAGGAAAAGATTGAGACGCTGCTGTCATTGTCACCAGTCCCTAGACTCTGGAGCTTGCACAGCTGGCAAGGGGGCTTGGAAGAGTGATGAACTAGCGTTTTCAAATTCTATAGTTAGATGTCTCCAACAGCAAGACTCTCAAGGTAGGAAAATTCTCAATCTCAGAAGAGGGATTCAGGAGATGGATGACGAAACAAAAACAAAACCGAAACTACTAAACGTCCGCTAGAGGACATGGTAGGCACTCAGCCCGTGTTAGTACCCTCTCTCCTTCTTGGCCCTGGGATACGTGTAGCCCAAACCTCCATCTTATATTAGACTTTCTTTTTTTTGGCATCTTAGATAGCTAGGTCTCTAATCTCAGTAATTGCCTAATCTCCTTTTAAAGAATCAAATTACTCCAAAAGCCAGGAATTTTATCTCACTGCTTCCAGATGGGAATCATTCCATTATGGGGCACTCTCAACAACTGGAACAACTTTATTCTGAGTGTAAAAGCTGCCATTTCCAGCCATTGTTCTAAATATAGCATCCACAGAACATATCAAATCCATCTTCTACAAGGGGATTCTGCAGATACTTAAAGGTTGTCGTAATCTTGTATTTTCCAACCCTCAGTCCAGACCCTGGCACCTCATTGAAGTCTTTTCATCAGGTTAAATATATATGAAACAGGTGAAAATCTTAATTTATAACTTCAGGTGTAGGAGAAGTATGACTTCTGTCTCAAAAATTCAGTTGACCCTTGAACAACACAGGTTTTAACTGTGCAGGTTCACTTATATATAGATTTTCCCCCACCTCTGTCACCTTTGTGACAGCAAGACCAACCCCTCCTCTTCCTCCTCCTCCTCCTCCTCAGCCTGTTTAATGTGAAGATGATGAGGATGAAGACCTTTATGATATTCTACCTCTGCTTAATGGATAGTAAATATATTTTCTTTCTTATGATTTTCTTAATATTTTTTTTCTCTAGCTTACTTTATTGTTGGAAAACAGTGTATAATATGTACAATGTAATAAAACATGTGTTAACTGACTATGTTGTTGGTGAGGCTTCTGATCAACAGTAGGCTATTGGTAGTTAAGTTCTTGCAGCGTCAAAAGTTATACTCGGACTTTTGACTGTGAAGGGATTGGTACCCCTAAAGTCTCTTTTGTTCAAGGGTCAACGAATTCCTATCTTGAGCCCTCTTTCCACCAGCATTGTGGAAACCTTATTACAATCAAGCTATGGTTCCGCCATAAATCCCTCTGAGGTTGTGCTAAGTTGCAGTGTCCACAGAATGTTGGAGCGTTTAGGAGCATGTGGCCTCTGCTCCATCCAGTCATCTGCTGTGGCACACACCCACTAGACATCCCTGCCTTCATCCATCCACCCTATGGCCACTTTTTGATGGTCTGCCCAGTCAACAAATGCTTTAAACCCCTTCTGAGCTCTCTGTCTCCATAAAGACATCTCGGCTTTAAAAGACATGCTCTCCCTGGAGAATGAGCTCTACCAAATTGCAAGTGGGATCCCTTACCCATTATTGGTGGCCAAGTCATGTACATGTGAAAAGTTTCTTAAGCCTCTGGCTCCTAAAGGCAGTCTCAAAATAACACAGAGTTTTCTAAAGAAACTCTTGAGGTTTGTTAGTTCCGTGCTTGATCCATTCTCCCTGTCCCTTCCCTACTGTGTTGCCTGCCTTGCATCTCAGCTGGCCCCGTCCAGGGGGATAGAAAGTCCCCATGAGCTGGGCCAATCCTAATTTTTCAAATCATATGGCAGTTGTACTTTTTCCTTCTAAGTAATTACCAAAAAATCATCCCAGGACTATTCAAAACTCATGGTTACAAGCAAGAGAAACCCATTAAAGATTGCTCTATCTGTCTGCTATTGCCATTGTTACATTTAACGATTCCAAAGAGATCCTAAGGCCTCTGGATGCTAGTCTACCACGCAGAACATGAATGTTCCCATTCCATTCTATCCATGTGTTCCCCAAATGTGTTCTTTCTGTGGGAGCCCTCTATACCTCCCTAAAAGATCAAAATTTTGGAAGCCAATGCCAGGAAAGCAACATATTTCTCTGCAGTTTTTAAAATTTCAACTTTTTTTTTTTTTAATTATACTTTAAGTTCTGGGATACATGTGCAAAGCGTGCAGGTTTGTTACACAGGTATACATGTGCCATGGTGGTTTGCTTCACCTATCAACCTATCATCTATATTATCTGTTTCTCCTAATGCTGTCCCTCCCCTAGAACCCTACCCCCTGACAGGCCTCGGTGTGTGATGTTCCCCTTCCTATGTCCATGCGTTCTCATTGTTCAATTCCCACTTATGAGTGAGAACAGGCAGTGTTTGGTTTTCTGTTCTTGTGTTAGTTTGTGAGAATAGTGCCTTTCGACTTCATCCATATCCCTGAAAAGAACATGAACTCATCCTTTTTTATGGCTTCATAGTATTTCATGGTATATATGCGCCACATTTTCTTTTTCTGGTCTATCATTGATGGGCATTGAGTTGGTTCTAAGTCTTTGCTATTGTGAATAGTGCTGCAATAAACATACGTGTGCATGTGTCTTTAAAGTAGAATGATTTATAATCCTTTGGGTATATACCCAGCAATAGGATTGCTGGATCAAATGCTATTTCTGTTTCTAGATCCTTGAGAAATCGTCACACTGTCTTCCATAATGGTTGAACTAATTTACACTCCCACCAACAGTTAAAAGTGTTCCTATTTCTCCACATCCTCTCCAGAATCTGTTGTTTCCTGACTTTTTAATGATCACCATTCTAACTGTCGTGAGATGGCATCTCATTGTGGTTTTTTAATTTGTATTTCTCTAATGACCAGTGATGATGGGCTTTTTTTTCATGTATTTATTGGCCACATAAACTTCTTCTTTTGAGAAGTGTCTGTTCATATCCTCTGCCCACTTTTTGATGGGGTTGTTTGTTTTTTTCTTATAAATTTATTTAAGTTCCTTGTAGATTCTGTATATTAGCCTTTTTTCAGATGGATAGATTGCAAAATTTTTTTCCCGTTCTGTAGGTTGCCTGCTCACTTTGATGATAGTTTCTTTTGCTGTGCAGAGCTCTTTAGTTTAACGAGATCCCATTTGTCAATTTTGGCTTTTGTTGCCATTGTTTTTGGTGTGTTACTCATAAAGTCTTTGCCCAAGCCTATGTCCTAAATGGTATTGCCTAGGTTTTCTTCTAGGTTTTTTATGATTTTAGGTCTTATGTTTAAGTCTTTAATCCATCTTGAGTTAATTTTTGTATAAGGTGTAAGAAAGGGGTCCAGTTTTAGTTTTCTGCATATGGCTAGCCAGTTTTCCCAACACCACTTATTAAATACGGAATCCTTTTCCCATTGCTTGTTTTTGTCAGGTTTGTTAAGTTCAGATGGTTGTAGATGTGTGGTGTTATTTCTGAGGTCTGTGTTCTGTTCCATTTGTCTATATATTTATTTTGGTACCAGTACCATGCTGTTTTGTTTACTGTAGCCTTGTAGTATAGTTTGAAGTTAGGTAGCATGATGCCACCAGCTTTGTTCTTTTTGCTTAGGAGTCTCTTGGCTACGTGGGCTCTTTTTTAGTTCCATATGAAATTTAAAGTAGTTTTGTTTTTAATTCTGTGAAGAAAGTCAATGGTATCTTGATAGGGATAGCATTGAATCTATAAATTACTTTGGGCAGTATGGCCATTTTCGCAATATTGATTCTTCTTATCCATGAGCATGGAATATTTTTCCATTTGTTTGTGCCCTCTCTTATTTTCTTGAGTAGTGATTTGTAGTTCTCCTTGAAGAGGTCCTTTAGGTCCCTCGCAAGTTGTAGTCCTAGGTATTTTATTCTCTTTTTAGCAATTGTGAATGGGAGTTTGCTCATCATTTGGCTCTCTATTTTCCTATTATTGGTGTATAGGAATGCTTGTGATTTTTGCACGTTGATTTTGTATCCTGAGACTTTGCTGAAGTTGCTTATCAGCTTAAGGAGTTTTGGGGCTGAGACAATGGAGTTTTCTAAATACACAATCATGTCATCTGCAAACAGAGACAACTTGATTTCCTCTCTTCCTATTTGAATACCCTTTATTTCTTTCTCTTACCTGATTGCCCTGGCCAGAACTTCCAATACCATGTTGAATAGGAGTGGAGAAGGAGGGCCTCTTTGTCTTGTGCCAGTTTTCAAAGGGAATGTTTCCAGCTTTTGCCCATTTAGTATGATATTGGCTGTGGATTTGTCAAAAATGGCTCTAATTATTTTGAGATACGTTCTATCAATACCTAGTTTATTGAGTGTTTTTAGCATGAAGGGGTGTTGAATTTTATCAAAGACCTTTTCTGCATCTATTGAGATAATCATGTGGTTTTCGTCATTGGTTCTGTTTACATAATGGATTATGTTGAACTAGCCTTGTATTTCAAGGGAGAAAGCGAACTTGATCATGTTGAATAAGCTTTTTGATGTGCTGTTGGATTTGGTTTGCCAGTATTATATTGAGGTTTTTCACATCAATTTTCATCAGGGATATTGGCCTGAAATTTTCTTTCTTTTTATTGTGTCTCTGCCAGGTTTTGGTATCAGAATGATGCTGGCCTCATAAAATGAGTTAGGGAGGAGTCCCTCCTTTTCTACTGTTTGGAATAATTTCACAAGGAATAGTACCAGCTCCTCTTTGTACCTCTGGTAGAATTGGGCTGTGAATCCCTCTGGTCCTGTGCTCTTTTTTTGGTTGGTAGGCTATTAATTACTCCTTCAATTTCGGAACTTATTGGTCTATTCAGGGACTCAACTTCTTCCTGGTTTATTCTTGGGAGGGTTTATGTGTCCAGGAATTTATCTGTTTCCTCTAGGTTTTCTAGTTTATTTGTGTAGACATGTTTATAGTATTCTCCGATGGTAGTTTGTATTTCTATGGGATCAGCAGTGATATCCCCTTTATCATTTTTTACTGTGTCTATTTGATTCTTCTCTCCTTTCTTCTTTATTAGTCTGGGTAGCAGTCTATCTATTCTGTTAATCTTTTCAAAAAACCAGCTCCTGGATTCACTGATTTTTTGAAGGGCTTTTTGTGTCTCTATCTCCTTCAGTTCTGCTCTGAGCTTAGTTATTTCTTGTCTCTGCTAGCTTTTGAATTTGTTTGCTCTTGCTTCTCTAGTTGTTTTAATTGCGATGTTAGAGTGTTAATTTTAGATCTTTCCCACTTTCTCGTGTGGGCATTTAGTGCTATAAATTTCCCTCTAAACACTGCTTTAGCTGTGTCCCAGAGACTCTGGTATGTTGGGTCTTTGTACGCATTGGTTTCAAAGAACTTATTTATTTCTGCCTTCATGTTGTTATTTACCCAGTAGTCATTCAGGAGCAGGTTGTTCAGCTTCCATGTAGTTGTGTGGTTTTGAGTGACTTTCTTAATTCTGAGCTCTAGTTTGATTGCACTGTGGTCTAAGAGACTGTTTGTTATTATTTCCATTCTTCTGCATTTGCTAAGGAGTGTTTTACTTCCAATTATGTGGTCAATTTTTGAATAAGTACAATGTGGTGTTGAGAAGAATGTATATTCTGTGGATTTGGGGTGGAGAGTTCTGTAGATGTCTATTAGATCAGCTTGGTTCAGAGCTGAATTCAAGTCCTGAATATCCTTGTTAATTTTCTGTCTCGTTGATCTGTCTAATATTGACAGTGGGGTGTTAAAGTCCCCCACTATTATTGTGTGGAAGTCTAAGTCTCTTTGTTGGTCTTTAAGAACTTGCTTTATGAATCTGGGTGCTCCTGTATTGGGTGCCTATATATTTAGGATAGTTAGCTCTTCTTGTTGCATTGATCTCTTTACCATTATATAATGCCTTTCTTGGTCTTTTTTGCTCTTTCTTGGTTTAAAGTCTGTTTTATCAGAGACTAGCATTGCAACCCCTGCTTTTTTTTGCTTTCCATTTGCTTGGTAAATGTTCCTCCATCCCTTTATTTTGAGCCTATGTGTGTTTTGGCATGTGAGACGGGGTTCCTAAAGATAGCACACTGTTAGGTCTTGACTCTATACAATTTGCCAGTCTGTGTCTTTTAACTGGGGAATTTAGCCTATTTATATTTAAGTTTAATATTGTTATGTGTGAATTTGATCCTGTCATTATTATGCTAGCTGGTTATTTTGTATTTCAACTTTTATTTTAGATTCATGGGGAACATTTGCAGGGTTTTACAGGAGTACAGTGTGTGGTGCAGAGGTTTATGGTACAATTGAACCCCTCACCCAGGTAGTGAGCATAGAACCCAATAGGTGGTTTTTAACCCTTGCCCCCTTCCCCACCTTTCTCCCTTATAGTTCCTAGTGTCTATTGTTGCCATCTTTGTGTCCATATGCACCCAGTATTTAACTCCCACTTATAAGTGAGAACATGTGGTGGCTTTCTGTTTCTGCATTAATTTGCTGAAGATAATGACCTCCAGCAGCATCCATTTTGCTGCAAAGGACATGATTTCATTCTTTTAATGGCTGCGTAGCATTCCATGGTATACGTCTACCATGTCATCTAATTTTTATCAGCTTTAGTTCTGTCACATGTCTCCCCAAAAGTAATGACCACAGAGCCACAAGTGAGGTATTAAAAAAGGACAAGAAACACATTGCTTAATAGTTCAAAATTATTACACTGCTATTGATTTTTAAAATGTCTTGTTTGGAATAACACCCATGTCACATTATTTTAAATAACCTTAATTGTGTCATCCCTTTGTTCTTTGACACTGATTTTTGTTAATAAGTCTATATAATGCCGACCTTCTGGACCAAATCTCATGGAAAAAGGAAGCGGTCAATGGGACATAAATCTATTGGTCAGAAAATGGACTAAAAATTGGAAAACTTATATTTCTTGCATGCCCTGTAAATTCTTTCTGGTGGTAATTTCATTTAAAGGAGAACATTTATTTAAAAAACAGCTTATTTTAGTTGCACACCTCTTCTCTCAAGGAGTTTGTAAATATGGAAGTACAGAGGCAAAAATATCACAATATGAGAAAAAAAATACATGACAAATGAACAACAGCTCAGTAAAACATAAGTTTCATGACAGCCATATCACACTTATCAGCAGATGTATCATTATACATCACGTACAGGCACTGGAACATAATATGTGCTTAGTAAATCATTGTTGAATGAGTAAAAACTGGGAAGTGAACAGCAAGAGAGCAAATTAAAATAAATTCCATCTTTTCCTCCCCTTCTAATCAGTTTATTAAACATGACAATTTTCATACATTTCAGGTTTATTTATGCACACATCTTTGGTCAAATGCAAACCTGATTTGGTCAGATGTCTAAGGTCAATTCAACATGAACTTAGCTTTGTGAATGCCTGCTCTCTGTTAGCCTTGCCACAACAGAAGGCCATTGGATGATTAGGGTACTGAGTTCATTCTGTGTCTTTGATTTCCGGCTAGGTCACTGATAACAATTTTGGTAAGTTTCCTTTATGACCAAGGAGGTGCTTTATTTGGATAAATAATATATATGTAAAGGTTTTATGAAATAAATAAATTTTTGAATCTTCCTGTGACCAAATTTAAGAACTTTTCAGGGATAATAGAAACATAACTCACATGTACCTATGAGACCATAAAACTGAGTTGTTTTAGAAAACTTTATTTTAATTTGCTTTCTAAAGTGGTTAGCCAGGCTGAATATTCATTTTGTTTCTCTTCTGCAATACTTTACAAGAACTGTGTGATCATCATTTTACTATATCCATCATTTTTTGTGCCATCCCTTTGAGCTCAGTTTTGTTTAAAGTAAAATATTTAACACTTTTTAGAAAATGTTGTCATGAATTACCAGCAGGCAGAGTTCAATGCAACTGTGGTTCTTCTCTTCAAGGAGTGTTAGAAAGTTCACTAACTTAGCAACACTGAGAATTTGGCCTTACACTTGTAACATTTGCCACGTGATACTTTAAATAACCTTCCAAATGTCAGCTGTAATGTTATCTCTCCCTGCTAAGACAATGGATGGGCCCAAAATTAGCTAAGAAAAGACAGCTGGGTCTATCAAGGGTTCTTGAAGGAAGATGCCAGAAAATCTTGATTAATGCCATCACTCCCTCTGGAATTAATTTTTAGTTCTCCCATCAGGTGTGTTGATGGAAAGAGGTCTTACAGTTCTAGTAATTGCCTTGGATTCCTTCGCTGTCCTTCATCAGTACCTCTAATGAAGTCTGAGCCATAGCCTGGGGTTGATGCCAGACTGGAATGCAGGGAGGCTGAAAGCTGACACCAGTTCAACGGAGCAAAGGGCTCTGTGCTGAGGTTGTCTCCATGACAACTTGGGTATTTTCCTGGTGATGCATTTACACAGCAGGGTTAAAGTTCTGTGAAAGCAACAGCTGTTGTAAAAACAGTATATTAAATATGTTTAGGACTGTAAAATGTGCATTCTTCTCTGTGGCATTTTATTGGGGGAAATTCTAAACATGCAAAATGTATTTCAGACAATGATGGGATATTTCTTTAGACAAATTTATTTTTGTTTTTGAAAGAAAGAGTAAGGAAATATTTAATGGTCCTTATTTTCTAGCATTTTTTAAAAAAATTATCTTTTCATATCAACATATCCAGCCTATAACCCTGACCCCATTGTGCTGACCAGTATGTCTGCAATAAGTTACTTGACAGGTAGCAGTTGGGGGAAATGAAAGTAATACGTTTACTTCTGTAACCAAAATCATTTGTCATGCTTCTTATTTGATGTTGTTCTTTTCTATTAACCATATTTTTTAGTCTTCCAGGCTAACTGATTATTCTGACAGGTATTTAAGAAAGAAACAAAGCATTTTTCAAACAGTTCAAAAAATATGTTGATGTTTTAATAGAACAACGTTTGTTTGTTCACTTTTTACAAACAAACTTATACCCAGCATTTTGGTACAATGCACTGATTTACAAGAGGTAACTTGACCTGAACTCCGAATTCTGTAAATCCATGTATCACCGTGGCATTCTGAATAGAGTGATCAACTGTCCCAGTTTTACCTGGACAGAGGATTTTCCTGAGACATAAACATTTTGCTACTAAAATTGAGAAAGTTCCAGGCAAACCAGGACTTCTCCGTCACTCTAGCATTCAATACACATTGGCTAGCATCTGTTAATATGCCAGGCTCTATACTAAGGCAGTGAGATCTGAAGTCCACTGGTCATTGCTCTGTTCCCATCTCTTTTGGTAACTTTGTAGAAAAACTGCAGCAAATTGATTCTGGCTCTTAACCTGAATGTGTTCACATCTCTAACAAGAGATAATAGAGGGTGGGCGTTATTCATCTTAGTTCATGGAATGTTGAGAAGCCAAAGCACTCCCAGGTGAGTATGTTTCTGCCCTCGGCTGCCATCTTGGTTGGAATGAAGGACCATTTTCCAGTGGCCTCCTGATTTTCTCTGCCTCCAAAATCTATGAAGTCTCCAGCCACAGAGAATATTTGCTGGGAATATTTTTCTACATCAAATGAAGCAAGATGTATTGGCTGCCTGGCTATACCATCTAATATAAGTATCCCTGGTAAGTTCAAGAACATTTGACACATTTTTTCTTTCCTTGAAAGCAAGGTTCATGACATTGGTCTACTTCTATTGTTTATGACTACAGGAAAGGATGCACCCATGTCAGCCTTTTAGAAACACATCTTCAAAGTAAAAAATGAGGTAGCCAATGGGATGCACACCTTGCATGGTAACGAAGCAGGGTGTTCCAATAGTGGGAGTGGAATCCTCCAGCCACATGCACAGAGGAGTAACCCCATGCCTGATTATTCATTCATTTACTTCCCAGATATTTAATGAGTGCTTACTACATGTCAGGCTCTGCTCTAAGTTCTGAGAAAAACCTAGTGGGGAAAAGCAAACAAACAAGCCAGAGATTCTTGCCCTCAGTGAAGCTTACGTTCTACTGAAGGAAAGCAAATTAAAACTCTAGGGTTTATATACATGTGAACACAACACGGAGCTTATTATGGTCATGGCCCTTACAGAAGAGATTAAAACTCACTTGTTTTCTTAGCTGAATGAACTTATGTTGACAAGTTAACAGACAGACTGAGCAACTACAGTGCATTGTTAGATGCTAGAATGGAGATTTCGCAGGTAAATTGGATCTGATCTTGATCTTCTGATTTAATCTTGAAGCTGGCTGAGATGAACTGCTTTTGGAAAACTAGTTCTGTAGCTAGTCTGTGGCTGCAATGACCAGACACCACCTGAGGGCCACAGACAGGTAGATTATTTTGATGACCTACAGTTCTTATGGAGAGATAATCCCAACCAAGAGCGTTTTTCAAACTTGATCCTCATGGTTGTGCTAAGAACAAACTTCTCATGGTAGATATGTTTTCCTTTATGTTGATGCTTCTGTGTATTTCACTCAGATATCAGAAATGGACTGATCATATTCAATTTACCACTCAAATAATTTTCCCAAATATTTTGATAGATTTCCAAAAGATTGACCAGAAACTGGAGCTCATGGACAGTGTTAATTTACATGAATAAACTAATGATCGTGAAAACAAATGACGGCATTTAATATTATATCTTTAAAATAGAAGCTACTATAATGTTTCCTTTGTAACATTGGTGTCTCTTGGACTATGCATCTGAACAAAGATAAGGTATAATTTTAACAAGCACTACATCCCACACTTAATATTGTCAAGGATTTTTAAACAATCTCTTCTGCTCATAGCATGTTTACGGGTGATAAAGATCTTTCTTACTTTAAAACAAAGCTCCAGTGTAAAGAGAATTCCATTTTGAGTTATTTCAAAGACAAGAAAGATTAAACTTGTGTTCTTTATGAAATAAAAGAAAGCTGTTTTGTATCTGCTATATTCCTAGCAAGGCTACAGCATAAAATTTGATGCTGTTTAAAAATAAAATCATCTTGGAGGAAAGCCATGGAACTGAGCCTAATAGGCACCTGCCAAAAGATCTTATCTGGAGCCATCTCCTCCCCAGTGTGATATGTTTTTAAGCATCTGAAAAGCCTACATTATTTCTACCTACAGCTAAGAGGTTTAGGGTAAGTAGAGAAGGCCTTGGCCTGCGGCTCCTTTTAGGAGTTTGGTTTGGGTTTACAATCCACTCTTAGAGGATAGAAATAACTATTTTTTAAAAGTTTTTGGATTTTGGAGGACAAGGATGGAATATGAAGTCCTGGGTTGAAAAACCTATGTCCTAAAACTACCTGGTTGGATCAGTTTCAATCTAGAAACAGGCCTCTAGTGATGGCTTCTAGAACTGAACCCATTGGAACTACCCAGACTGCCTACACTGCAGAGTTGAGATGGCTGTGGACCACGAATAAGAAGATGAAGCTTTTTTAGCTGCCTTTCTCATCAGCTCATGCACCGTGTTTCTTTCGGGAAAGGATTTAATTCATCTAGGGATCTATTTTCTCTGTTGTGAGCTCTGGTCCCTTCTGCCCTTCATTTCTGCAGGACTGGGTGCTTCTACTCCAGAGCTGTGCCCCACCTCTGGGACTCTCCCACTGCCTGCGCTCCCAGCACAGAAAGCAGTCTAAGAGAGAGGCTTCTCTAAGATTAGTGAATCCTTTAAAATCCTAACACATCAGCAGATGGGAGTGCCATCTGATAATACCCTTCTGATGATAGATACAGTTGCTTTCTTAGTGGGGAATCCCAATGATCCCTTAAAAGTGAGCCTGGGAAAGAAAGGTTAAAAAGAATGTATACTATTTTCCTAAAGCCTATTTTTTTCTAAATTCTAAGCCTTTTCTAAATAGATTAGTTTCACCTATGTAGCAGCTTGCTGATTTGAAACATGTACAATTGGCCTATTAATGTCTAATTTGCACAAGAATTTTTGGATGTAAGTTTTCATAAGTTTCCAGGAAGCTACCTTGTAGTATAGCCAGTTTCCCAGAACCTAAAACAAATTAGATTAATCATGCTAGAAACTAAATAAAAGTGCCTTGTTGGGGCCTGTTTGGGCAAGCCCTAATATTCTCTCCTGTTGGCCAAGAGGAACAGAGCATCTTGGAGGGCTTAGCTGCCACCCACCCCGCATTAGAGCAGCGATTGGACTCCGAGCTTCAGGGCATATTCCTTTTCCTGGGTTCTGACAGATGCCAGAATCTTGTTCTGTTGCAGGAGTAAATAGTCACAGCTTTGGGTAATTTTTTATACATAGTTTTTATCTAGGAGAAGTGTGATTTTCGTACACTTGAGCTCAGGGCAACCAACATTTTCTTTTCTGTTATGATCATCTGGCAGAGTTGTTTTAGCTCTTCTTGACTTGCTACGAGTCCGTCCCCACCATCCTTCTGTTCTCACACGGTGTAATTCACCAGCATCTCTCTGTGAAGGGGGGTATTTATAAGCCATGAAGCATGCACTGACACTTGACTTGTTGCTGGTGGTGATTTCTTTCTCAGAGCTGCATAAACTTCTTCCTGTATGTCACAGGGTTGCTGGAGGAACTCAGCCCTAGCCATGCGCCGCTAATCAGCCTGGCTCTGCAGAGAGCATGGAACTAAGCCTGCTGTTGCAGGGAGATGGAATTTACTCCCAGGCACCGTCACTCGATCCCTCCCATGCTCTCACCAGCATTCAGGAACTGAAAATATTTACTTTGTGTTGATCTAACAAAACCCAGTAAATGGTAACCTTTACAGGGCCCAGAACGCATGCCAAAGGAGCAGGGGCGGGGGGTTCGAATAACCCCTGTTCTGCTTGCAAGTGGGGGTTTTCTGAGCTGCAATGCAAGCCCAGCGCCAGTCAGGTCTCAGGTTTCTTTGGCCTCTGAAGCCAGTATTTACTGACCAGGGCTTTGGAACTGAATAAAAGTATGTCAGACCACCCATTTTCATTGCTAAGTCTCTTTCTTGGAAATGTAGCTGGAAAGGTTTTCTGATCATTTTTCTATCTCTATTAAACATTGCTCGCTCCCTCAACGACTTATTTAATGCATTCTCGCTGAGCTACCATCATTTTCTAGGCTCTAGTTTAAGTGCTGGGTATTTAACAAAGAACAAGAAGTACTGGCTTCAAGACAATGACTCAATAAGATGATTTCAGATTCAGATAACTGGCAGAAAAGAAACAACTAGGCGATATGATAGAGAGTAACTAGAGCCTTGTGACCAAGTGTGATTATAGCAGGCTTTTTGGAGATGCTGCTATTTGACTCAAGACCTAAAGGACATTAGGTCTTGCAGCCATGCACAAATTGGTAGGTCAGTTTTAAGGGAGAAAGTACAGTAAATCTAAAGACCATATAGAGGCAAAAAAAAAAAAAAAATCCCATGATCAAGGAGTGGAAAAGGAACTAGGTTCCAGGGACCAAGTGTATGAAAACAATGGGATAGACGATACCATGATCGCTACCTCCCTACTGTTTTCTCAGGCTACTGATTCATTCTACCGTTGCATTAATGATTTACTCTTGTCATGAAATTACACCTGTTTAAACTGCAGGAACATGCAACTAATGCTTGACATAAGCACATGAAACCCTTGAAGTTAAGCAGAAGCAAAATAAAGTGCCACTAACGTGCTCCAAAGATGTGTTGAAATGGTGTGGCCTGGGAGGATTGGGGACCCCAAGGCACGTGGCCGCAGAGCAGCCCATTCCAAGTTCTAGGGATTTGTATTCTGTACCTCTTGAATCCCAATTTTATGGAACTCCAAGTCATCAAATGGCCGCAAGTCTCCAAGCAAGCCCAGGGTTAATGTAAGTGGAGTGGACAGTGGGCATGAAGCAAGACGGCGGGGGTAGGGTTGGAGTCTTCTAGACCTAACTGGGAGCTCTGATTCTGCCCTTTCTCCTTGTGTTCTGGGGAAAGTGTCTTACTTTGTTGAGCCTCTGCTTTCTTATCTGTTCAATGGAGATGGTAACACCTAGTTTGTAGTAGAGATACTATGAGTAAGTATTTGAAAAAAAATTCCATCATATTTTTATATGATTCTTTGAGTGTAATATCTTCATGTAAAACCTGCTGTCACATGTAAGGAAATAGCACTAGAGAAGTTAGTTAATTCCTCCTGCATTCTTCAGTCAGCCGCTAAAAGACAGTATTTTTCTTGGTTCAAGAGAGCAGTGGCTCTTCCTGTGTCTTAGAAACTTTAAGATATCAGCCAGACTATGATGCTTCTTTCTCCCCTTAAAGTAGAATTGTTTATTAAAAATTAAAGAATGATAATGATGTGTCAACGTAGGCTCATGAATTGTATCAAATGCACCACTCTAGTGGGGGATGTGGATAGTGGGGGTGGCTGAGCATTTGTAGGGGTCCGGGTATACGGAAACTCTCTGTGCCTTTCACTAAGTGTTGCTGTGAATCTAAAACTGCTCTTTAAAATTTGACTTTAAAATTACAGAATGAATTATTTAGTGGCTAAATAAGTAGCAATATAGAATATAGGAATGTTTTTATAACAAAGATTTGTGGAGATACACTGAGGACCAGTGTCTTTTTGTGTATCCTTTTCCAATGCACATAGATATCATTACTGCAATTTACAATAATTCTTGTCTCCTCATAGTACATGCTTCCTCTCCTCTCTCAGTTTTTTGTTTGTTTGTTTTTGTTTTATTGAGACGGAGTCTTGCTCTGTTGCCCAGGCTGGAGTGCAGTGGCATGATCTCGGCTCACTGCCGACTCCACTTCATGGGTTCAAGCTATTCTCCTGCCTCAGTCTCTTGAGTAGCTGGGATTACATAGTAGAAATGGGGTTTCACCATGTTGGCCAGGCTGGTTTCGGCTCCTGACCTCAGGTGATCTGCCCACCTCGGCCTCCCAAAGTGCTGGGATTACAGGTGTGAGTCACGGTGCCCGGCGCCTCCTTTTTGTTTTTAAAGGTTGTCTTAGTTGCTCTTGATTTTCTTTTCACTCTATGTGGATTCTGTGCCCGTGCTACAAAATAAATGTTGCCTGAATTTTTATTAGAATTTTATTAAATTAATAGATTAATATGAGGATAATTTGCATCTTTAGAATGTTATTTTCTTTTCTAAGGACTTGATTTTTTTCCCCGTTAATCTAGGTCTTCTTTTATGTACTTAGTAGAATTTTTAAATTTATCAGTATTTCTCAATAAACTTATTTCTGAATTTTTTTTTCATAAATATGGAACGCTTCACAAATTTGCGTGTCATCCTTGCGCAGGGCCATGCTAATCTTCTCGGTATCGTTCCAATTTTAGTATATGTGCTGCCGAAGCGAGCACATATTTCTGAATATTTTATATGTTTACATTACCTTGCAAATGAGGCCTCAATGATATCTTCCAGCTGGTTGATTACTACATATATAAATTAATGCTATTAACTCTATCTGTGTGTTAAGTTTGTGGTTGCTCACCTTACTGATTACACATATGCTAGTACAGCTGGCCCTTCACATCCATGGGCTCTGCATCCATGGATTCAACAAAGCATAAACTGAAAATGTTTGAACAAGAATTATGTCTGTGCTGAACTTGTAGAAGACTTTTTCTTCTTGTCATTATTCCCTAAACCATACAGCACCACAAGTATCTACATAGCATTTATACTGAATTATGTATTATGAGTAATATAGAGATAATTTAAAATATATTGGAGCATGTGCATAAATTATATGCAAATACTACACACATCATTTTATATCAGAGGCTTTAGCATGCTCAGATTTTGGTAGCAATGAGAAGTTCTGGAACCAATCTCCCACAATATCGAGGGATGATTGTGTATAGATCAGAAATAAACTGATACACACACACACACACACACACACACACGTATTGTGTGTATATTGTGTGTATGTATATATATAATCTATTAATTTATGTGCATATATTGCACATATATTAATTACAGTTCTATGTAACTGTAATTTACAATAATTCTTGTCTCTTTATAGAACGTGCTTCCTGTCCTTTCTCAGTTTTTAAAGATTGTCTTAGTTGTTCTTTTCTTTTTACTCTAATATGTAGATTCATGTCACATGCTACAGAAAAAAATGTTGCTTGAAGTTTTATTACAACTTTCTTAAAGGAATAGACTAATTTGAGGATGATTGACATCTTTAAAATGTTATTTTTTTCTCCAAGGACTTGATTTTTTTCCATTAATGTACATCTTCTTTTATGTGCTTAGTAGAATTTTAAATACACATATGTGCATATATGTGTCTTTGTGCATATATTGTGTGTGTATGTGTACATGTAATCTCAGAATCTAGAATGTGTAAATAGCTGATACAAATTAATAAGGATAAATGTGAAAACTCTGATAAACAATTCAGCAAAGGATAGAAGCAGGGAATTCACAAAACAGAAGAACCAAATGACCAATAAATGTATGGAATATCATTTTACCTCCCTGGTAATCAAAGAAATAGTACAGTTTTTATATGACAATGTAAAAAAAAAGAATATCATTTGGTAACAATAAAATCTATGTACGATATCAGATGCTGGCAAGCATGGGGTTAAGGAGAAGCCTCACACTTCTAAAGTGACTATAAATGTGTCCAATCACCTTGGAATGCAGTTCCTCAGTATCTGGAATATCTGGTGCCTACCCAATATCTTATATCCATCTAGCAATTCTACTTCTAGGTATAATTCTTAAGGAAACTCTTGCATCTGTGCACAAGGAGACATATACATAAATGCTGAGTGAGGCATGGTGTGTGACAGTAGAATTTGTTAAAAATTCAAATTCTCATAAATCAGAATAACTTATGATATGTGATGGAATACTGCACGGCCAACAAAATAAATGAATTAGATCCATAAAAATTAACATAGATAACTCTCAAAACATACTGCAGAATAAAAAAGGAAATGACATAATTTTACATATGGAATGATGTTGTTTACATACATTTTAAAAACACAAAGCAATGCTGCATGTAGCAACAAAGACTGAAAGAATAACACCAAAGTCTTGACAGTGATTGTCTCCAGCAGGGAGGGAGGAAAGAAGGAAGGGGAATTGGAGTATAAAACCAAAAGAATAAAAAAGGACTTAAGCTCTAATGCATTATCCTTATTTCTTTCATTGAAATTAACCTGAAGCTCAAATGACAATATGTTAGCACTTATTATTGCTTGCGAATTTTAGTCATGCATTTGACTGCTCAATGTACGCTAAACCTCTCTGACTTTTTTTAACTTCTTTTTGTTTTTTTAGATGAGATCTCACTCTGTCACCCAGTCTGGAGTCCAGTGGTGCAATTATGGGTGACTGCAACCTCTACCTCTGGGTTCAGGTGATCCTCCCACCGCAGCATCCCAAGTAGCTGGGACTACAGGTATGTGCCATCACACCGGGCTAATTTTTGTATTTTTTGTAGAGCCATGGTCTCACCATGTTGCCCAAGCTAAAGCTTTTTCTTTTAAAATGTTTTCTTTGCTTGAGCTAAATAGCAGGGTTCCTTCTATGAGGCCTCCCCTGCCACCTTTTCACATAGGTCACCTGTCTGACTGTAGACCTCTGAGTTTCACTCTTCCTGCTCCGTGGCATTGCTCTATTTACCTTCTCCTCAGCTCCCATCACCGTCACAAGTGTGCTTTCACTTTCCCTTTGGTCACCTGTCCCACCACCTCTGGCACATAGTAAGGACTTGTTTGCTGAATGAATGAATGTTGCATTGGAAAGCAAGGAGCAATTTGCTGCCTCGGTTCTGCTTTCAGCTCTCCCAACAGCTACCTGTATCAGTTTCCAGCCGCCTTTTCAGTATCAAAATGGAAACGTTTCTCTGTTTTCAGAGAGGAATAAACATAAGGTTATACAGTCCTCTTTACATTTCTCATTACTGCACTTTTCCTGCTCAGGAAAAAGATCTTCCGCAAGCCTCACTAGGTTACCACTCCAGCTCACTTGCTTTTCTTGACCTCTTTTTCCCTGGCCATGGTCTCCCTCACACTAGAAAAGCAGGCTCTGTCTAGCTGGCCCCAGAAAATTCTCTAAGTCACTCAAGGACTTTGTTTCTTAAAGGTCCCAAGTAACCACGCTGCTTTCTCTGAACATTTAAAAACATATTAAAATAAAATAGAAAACTTGTTTTAAATAAGCTTAATGCTGTGATTCTATCACATAAAAACAGGAACCACATATTTACTAAAAATTGATTTCTTTATCTATTTGTCTTCATGTTATTTTTTATCATTACTTATTAAGCTTAAATAGACAAATCCCAGTTGTTGTGCTTGTATTTGCATTTAAAATTCATATTTATAGTGAAACACTTGCATAAAACATTGGACCATTTTTAAAGGATAATTTTTTTAAATATGAGCATTATCATTATAATAATGATGCCATTGTTATATTCACCCCTATTTATCTGAGTCTTCTAAGATTAGTCTCAACGACATATGTTAACTAGAGCTGTATCTTTGCAAATGACAACATTAAGGTGCTCTGCATAAGGTGTGTAATTTTTCTAGGACAATCCTTTGTTTTCAATACCAAATTGTGCAATTGTAAGTAGAAAAAAAAAGCACATGGCTCTTTAAAACTTTCAGGTGTGTGTACAACTGTCTAGTTTCCATTACTGGGACTTTTCCAAGCATGTTTCTAAAAGATTTTGCCTAGAATCCTCCTCCAGCAAGAGAGAGAACAGAGCAGAGTCCGCTGACAACTTGCCCCTAAACCACTGAGAATAAGGAAGAGGTTGGAGCAGAAGGGCCATTTGTCTTTGTTATTAGGAAATAAATCAACCTTTGTTTTCTTGGCCAAACGCAAGGAATGTCATTATTACCAAATAAATTGTGTCGTTACACATCAATCGAGCCACCTTTCATTTAAATGTGAATCACTTTAATTGTCTGGGCTTCAAACTTGATTCCACCCTAAGAAAACAAATGACTAGACACACAGATCACTCAAGCTCTACGTTTGATACAAAATTTTCTGCAAAAGTTTTTATTTTTTAGATTAGTCAACACACTAACTTGTCATTCTATATTCTTTTCTCCTAATGAAGGGTTATCACGAAGCTTTTTCTTGCGAGTGTAAGATCAATTTGGCAAAAAGTTAAAGGCTGCCTTTCACAGAATACGGCAAAACTGACCTGCTTCGAGATACCATGAGTGAGATATTTATGTCTGAATACCACCCGCACATCTAAAGGTGTATCATTTAATGACACACGGGAAACAGTGGCACAAACTTTCCTGTATATTCGGAGAAATTTTCTGAAGGACTTAGGGTAGATTGACACTTTTAACCAAGTTTCAATCTACCTGTTGCTGAACAGGAGCCTTAGAGCTAAAACAACCCTAGGTTTTAAGTTCTGCTGTGGGAATTTTTCGTATGGCTGTAATTTCATTAGTGTACAGTTCTAAGCAGCACAAACACGATTTCTGAATTAATGATGCTGCTCAACCAAAAGATCACCCTATTCTCTTCCCTGGTTTTGCTCTAGTTTCTCACACTGTCCTTTCTCTGTGGCCTCTCTCCCACCTCTGACCTCCTCCCCAGTTTTCACCCTTGCTTTAACAATTGATTTATGATGGTCCCATGGAAGGGTCAAGCCCACTTTTATGGTTTGCTTAAAATATTTCTTTTAGAGTGAGCATCAGAAGTGGTCTTCAATCTCTGCTAAAGAGTCTCACCAAGACCTCAAAAGACCTTCCTTTACTGCCCATCACCGCGTCTTATTTATTATCTTTTGTACTGGTGAAGAGAAACTCATTAAAGAAGGCAATCTTGAAACTTTTGCTAAAATGAATAACTTATAAAAGATGTCAAATTAGTTTTTTTTTTTTCCTCCAATGAGAATGTCTGTGAATGCATATATAATTCAGGAGTAGGGAGGTATGAGGAAGAGAGAAGAAAGAGCTGCTAAGAATAATGATAAGCCTTGGATTATTTCTTTTGAAGGATCGATTTTTCTTTTGAGGTTGACAGTCTGATCTTGCTAACACTGAAGCCTGCAGGTCTATTGGGTATACTCTTCCATTCATTGCCTCAACAGTAAATTTCATCCTTTTGTTTAATTGACCTGCCGTTGTTGTTTCAATATGCTAAACAATTGCCATATTCAGAAAAGTTTTTTAAAACTCTGGTTAATAGAACCGACAAAAAATATTATTTTCTACGTTTTAAAGATTCGAAAGACAGAAAACAATTTGAAAATATAGGGCTATTTAAAAACACACACACAATCTGAAAGACTAAATAGTGCATAAAAATAGGAGAGTTTCCTCCACGATTTCCAGCCTAAAAGCTAATATAACTTTCATGTTCTGATGTGGATCTTAACACTGAACCGTAGGTGAATTGTGAAATCTTTGCCACCTTAGTGAGCCTACGTTAAACAGCACCAGATGACCCTTCTGTAGATGGCTTCCTAAAGCTTATTGATCTCCTCCCTCCTTGGTCATTAAAAAAGGTGATTTATTAGTCTGACATTTTTAATAGGGCAAAGCTCAGAGGTTTACTGCAATGACTTTCTAGTGTCCATGTCGCCCTAGGCTGCTACCAAAGTGCAAAAGCTGTCAAGATATCTATCTACACTGCTGTCTAATAAGAAGCTGACTTTTTTTTTTTTAACTAAATGGCAACCTCTACATATTTAAAGCATTTTACACCTATTACGTAGCAATGAATTAATTTTTCCCATTTTGCTCTTCTCTTTCATGTAGCACGAGGTGTTTCCCCCTAATTAAATGCCGTCGTTTTCTTAGTGTGAGGCTTGGCAGGACTCCAGAAGCAAGCAAGCCTGAACTGAAGAGGTCTGCTGCCAAGAGTCTGTGTGACCTCAGACAAAGAGCAGGTCTCTGAGCCACTGCCTTCCTCAGCCAAGAAGGAGACCCCGCCGACAGCCAGCAGGCTATTGGGCATGACATGGCAAATCCAGCCCTCTAAGTATCCCTGAGCCAATATCTGGAAATACTGTAGTCCAAAGCAAGAGCCTGGGGCTTAGATTCTAATTTCCTAGTCTTTGTAGCCATGGATCTTCATGAATGGGAACAAATATATGTGCTGAACATCAAATTTAAATTTATACCTCTGAGTTTTGGTCAGTGCCCAGGAGAAAGTTAGGGGACAAGAGGTGAGTAGAATGTGAACAGCAGGAGGTATTCAAGTGAATCAGTGGTGTGGGCTGGATTCCTGCCCTATATTTGAACCTTTTGCCCCACTAAAGTCATTAGCTCCTTTTCCTACAGTTTCTTCCAGTAATGCATTTCTAATTTGTATGTATTTTGGTAGTAAGAGCTCTGTAAGAGAAGAAGGAGGAGCAGAAAGAGGAAGAGAAATAGTTTTTTGAAAGAAAGAGCTGTGGTTCTTTTGATTTTAGCCTCTTTAATTAGCCACACCATGTTTGTGGCATGAACCCAGAATAGGAGTTTCACAACTTAAATAAGCGTGAGGAATCAGAATTCTTCTCATCACATTTGCATGCCCATGTACACTGCCCGAGAGACACCACGGGGTAAGGAGAATGTGGCACAGGCCTATAATTGGAAGCTCTTCTGTGGACAACAAACTGATAAACTATTGCATTTGAAATTTGCTAGGATATGTGTGTTCTATGATACCAGGACTATAGCTGAATTATTTTGACTAATGTTTCTGAAACAAAAAATACGGTCCTAGCAATCATTTTATGATGAATTATAAAATACATTGCTTGTTTCTTACCTCTCTCTTCTCTTTCCCTTGTTACTTCTTTCTACCAAGTAAACGTAGTAGATATGTCGGTGGTTGCTCTGGGGAAGCAGATTACCTGACCAGGATGCTTCCCTTCTGTTGCTAAGAGATCCTCTTCCAAGAGGTCCCCAGGGATTGAGGGTGACCATAGTATGTCCTCATGTCACCAGAGCAGTCCTACTTAATAATATGCTATTGTCCCAGCATCAGATTAATAGCTCCCCTTTCACTCTCGAAGGTGTCTTGGTTTGGACCTGGTATGTGGTACCCCCATCAGTGGGGGCACTTCATAAATGTGGAAGGGGACAGGAATTTCCACCTCAGGGTTCATATTGTAGTCCTCAGTGGTGAAGTGTAACTGCAGGGAGGTCTGATCCTGGGTCATGTGTTTCAGAGTCATGCAAACCTGAGCTTGACTTTTGGCTCAGTCTACATTCTTTAGACATATGAACTTGGATGGGTTACTGAATCTCTCTGAGCCTCAAGTTTTTTTATAAATGGAATAACCATTTATAAAGAATAACCATTTATAAAGAAGAATAAACAGTTATAACAAATGATTAAATATAAAGCACCCAATATCAGTGGCCATAAGTCGGGAACTAAATGAATATTCCCTTTCACTGACACCTGCCTCCTAACTTTAGTGGTAAAATCTTTTCAATTCTAAATTATGCCTTTTCAGCTACAGATTAATTCTGATGGAAATCATAAATCTATCTCTGAAGATCAGAGATAAGACTTCTGTTTCCAGCTTTGCCACTGGCTGGAAGCACACAAGTCATCTGCAAGCTGTGTAAATTGTTTAATAAGCCTGTATGATGAGGATGATAACAGGCAAAGAATATTGAAAGACTCTTCTTGTTTTCTTTTTAACAGAACAAGTGTTGATCACTTTAAAAACATTCCACCAATTGTGCCAGAAAGCATACTGGATACTACATGAGTTAGAAAAAGAAACAATGGCCCATAACCTAAGGGATTGGACATTCAGTTGGAAAAGTTATAAATGGACCCAAATGCCACAGGGTTTCTCAACCTTTGCACCATGGACATTTTTGGCTCTGTTGTAAAGACTGACCCATGCACTGCAGGGCGTTTAGCAGGATCTTTGGCCTTTACCTGCTAGATGCCAGTAGCATCCCCGTATCCCAATTGTGATAATCAAAACTGTCTCCATTAGAGTGATTACATAATTTTCAGGACCCAGTGCAAAATGAAAATGTGGACCCTGTGTTGAAAAAGCACATTAGGTTAATATGCTCACAAATATGTTAGTATGTTACTGAAAAAGTGACATTAAAGGTACTAAAATGTGCAGCTTTTTCCTTTCTCCCACAGTTTCTCTCTCAATTTGCCTTGGGATTAGTAATTTCTTATTTGCTATTTAATGTCAAAGTAAGGAAAAATAAAAACTTAAATTTATTAGCATGAATTTTGCTGTTTACATTGCAGAATGCCAGTTTTAATTGCAAATATAACAGCATTTAGCTCATATAAACAAATGACACGGCCAGGTATGGTGGCTCACACCTGTAATCCCAGCACTTTGGGAAGCCAAGGTGGGCAGATCACCTGAGGTCAGGAGTTCGAGACCAGCCTGGCCAACATGGGGAAACCCCATCTCTAGCAAAAATACAAAAAATTAGCCAGGTATGGTGGCATGTGCCTGTAATCCCAGCTACTTGGGAGGCTGAGGCAGGAGCATTGCTTGAGCCGGGGAGATGGAGACTGTAGTGAGCTGAGATTTTGCTGTTGCACTCCAGTCTGGGAGACAGAGTGACCCTCTATTCCCCCCACACACACAAAAAAAAGACACAACTCCTATGTCATAATTTATGCATGCACATGCATGTCACTCTTACTAGAACAGTGAAAATGTTGTACAAAATATGCATGCATTCTACAAACCCTCTCTACCTTCAGCTTACTGCTGAGTAAGGAAGGCCTGGAAGGAAAAGGAACTATGCATTGCCCTGTCTTTCCTTTTCTGTCTGTGTAATCATTTTCAGGACAGGTGTGGACTAATACAGAAAAACGGCCTGAATAAGAAAGAAGATGATAGGATTCCTTCATTGCTTGTGTTTTTCTGCTCTCAGAGAAAGTTCTGGTTCAAGCAGAAAGTACAGCCTGTTGGAGCTATATTGGTTGAGATGAAATACTCTTAATTTGTACTTTTGAGTCTTACTGAACTCCCACACATGGTAGGCCACCGGAATTCTGTGCTCATGGGACATCATGAATACGTGAATGAGGTGGCAAGAAAAGGCATCCCCACGTATTATACTTCTTATGCACATTCGCCACTGTCCCTTCAGACTTCGCTCACAAAATACGAGTTCAAAGATAAAATTATTAAGAATTACAAGGTGCAGCAACAGAGCATTAAAAGAAATACGGGGCCCTTTGGAACATGCAACCCCATGACAAGGCAGCAGTTGTCAACCATTGCCAAACGTTCCCTGGGGGTTGATAACCACCTAGGTGTGGTACACAGTAGGCTACGCTCAGTGCGATCATGAAACATAGAATCATAATGGATTTAAAATATGATGTTTGAGACAGGAACAAGGAAAGCTTGACTAAAGAGATTCAATGTGAGGGACCACAGAATGTGCAAGTTTGGAAATTCTCTGAGCTTATTTGTTTTTGATATTTCATTTCTTCTCTTTGGTGAAAAACAGTTTTGAACATTTAAAAATTTTTTTAGTGCATTGTATTCATAAAATATTATTAACTTTTGTCCCCACAAAGGAAATTTTTCTCGGTGTGTACACCACTAATTGAAGAAGTTATTTAAAAATAGGGCTAATTGTACTTATAATTACATACCCTGTATTTTACTTATAGACAAAAAATTCTGAGCAATTTTATACTTTTCCAGGAGACACATTGCACTATAAGGATCCAAGTTTTTATATGTCATCAGTCCTAATATGCAGTAGAGGAAGTTGCATACTGCTTCTCTTTTTATAGAAGCCTAATTGAAGCAATAATAATTAACATTAGCACAAGAATCCCGACCATATTGAAGACTTGGCATCCATATTGAGTGTAATTTTGACATTAAAATACTAATATGAAAAGATAATCAGGTAACTTACGTTTATGGATTCTTTCCACCTCTTTGGGGATTCTCTCCTAAACAAAATAGTGGTAGATGAACAGAAGGGAGAACTCGAAATACTCAGGTTGAAATCCCAGCTGCTTCCATTTACCTTTCTGCACTTCTGTTTCATATTCTGACCCAATGATGAGAAGCCTCATTTTGTTCCCTCACAGGATTGTGTTGTGAGCATTAAATAAAATAGTGTGCAAAAGAACTTTGTTAATTACAAAAAGTATATAATTACTTGGCAATCTATAGTTATTAATTACATCAGAAGGGTCTGAACCATCTGCATGTGTAATCAAGTTTTTCCAGACTATCTCTGAAAAAGGACAGGATAAGTAATGCTGGTTGCTATAACAAATAATCCTCAAATCCCAGTGGCTTAACACAAATATATTTATTTATTACCTGTCTTAGTCTGATGTGGGCCAGATGGCTCTCCTTTGTGACTCTCCTCCACGCCGTGACTCAGGAACCCAGTTTCCTTCCATCATGCGATGACTCTATTCTAAAACGTATTCTCTACAAATGCTACAGCATGGAAAGAGAAGAGATATGGAGGTTCACACAGGAGACTTCTATAGCTAGTCTTAGAACATGTCTGCTCAAATTCCATGCCTAAAATGTAGTCAAATGACTTCAAACTAACTTCAAGGGAGAATGGGAAATGCAGTCTTTATGTATGCCCAGAGAGAAGAAACAATATTTAGTAAGAATCTATCTAGTCTCTGTCACATTTCAGAGATGATATGATGGCCCAGTTCAGAAAGTTATTATTTTTATTTTCCTGTATGCTCGATCTGGCCAAGGAAAACCTGACAGGTCATTGTCACTTTAAGTGAGGTCTACTTAGACTTGAGTTTGAGTCCAGACTGTATCTTTCTAGATGGGTGAAGTAACATGCATATTTTAGCTAGCCTTCAAGAAAACATTTATTTGCATGATATTTTGATTATATTAATGAAACCAACAATACCGACTGTGCATTTGTAATATATATTTGGCACAAAGCTACGCACTGGTTGAGACCAGTACACACAAACATACATGCACGCACACGTATGTGGCAGGCCCAAAACCCTTACCCCAATCTCCAGCTCCAGAAACTATAAAAGTTTGGGGAGTCAAAATTAGCCCACACAGAACAACAATGAGCAAAACTAGGAAATCCATAATTAAGCACTGCATGGTAAGCTTCTGACTATAAAGCAGAGGCTGTGGACTTTCACCTCATTGACTGAATTGGTCCCATTTTGTTTGGACCATACGGTGTTTTGTTTTAAAAGTCTGAACCAACATCTTAAAATCAGAAGATTTTATTATAATGTTCTCCTGGAGAAGTAGAAAATCTGGCAACTTCCCCTCCCCACCCTGTAACAACCAATGGAGCTGAGTAGTGGTTTTCCCCTTGACACAGGACACACTCCTCCAGGTAACATGGCCCCACTACTTTCTACCAAGGCTCCACAGTGGGAAATCTAGGATTGTCACTTGTCATGTTGTTTTCCTCTAATTAAAAAAATTTTTTCTATACTCACGTCTCTATAAAAATTAGAAAATAAAAAATAGAACAAGAAAACTCTGGGTTTCATGAAATATGGGAGATTGCTAAATCTTAGTGAGGTTAAAGGACACCCTTAAATGTCTACCATGCAAATAGAGTACATCTTCATTCAAAACACAGAAACTGTGATTGAGTTACATTACCACCCTGGCCTGGTAGACACTTAAAAAAAAGATAGCTTTTTTGAATTATAATTTACATATCGTTAAATTTTCCTGTAATCAATGTACAATTCAATGATTTTAGTTAATGTATTGAATTGTACAACCATTACCACAGTGTAATTTTTTAGAACATTTCCATCACTGCCCAAATTCCCTTGAGCCCAGGTGACGGTTATTCCCCCTCCCATCCTCAACTCTAGGAAAATACTGATTTGTTTTTCTTCCCTGTTTGATAGACATTTGAGTGCTTAAATCATGCTCTCGGAGCTATGAGGTATTCAGGGGGAAGGACATTATTCCATTCTAACATAGCAAAGACTATATATAAAATAGTCTTTTGATAGTTTGTATATACAAACGCTGACAAAAGAGATAAGTATTTGAGAGTTACTATCATTTTTTGCTTAACGACTATTTCCAGCATCACTTTCTTCCATGGAATAGTTTTATTGCAACTATCAAGCTTCCTTAGATAACTTTTCTTTGTATTTGTGTATAAGGTGAAAATTTAAGACAAAATACAAATCACATCATACTACTATATATATGTTTATGGTTTCATTGTTCCTTATAAATTAAACAATAGCAATGGATAATATGTAAATTAATGTCTCCAAATCCTTTTCTTCTCCATTTCACCTATAAAAGAATCAAAGGTCCTTGAAGACCCAAGGCAGATCATCATCTGCATAGAACTATCAATGATTACTTTAACTCCCAAGTCTTCTCCCTTCAGACCTCAATACGTTTATAATCTGTATCCCTCATTAGGCAATTTTTCAAGAGCATTTTCTTGTAACAGTTCTTCTGATGTTTCTTGTACTATTCAGTTCTTGTCTTGATATCATTTAGTTTGACATGTTTATCATGTAACCGTGACCATCTGTTTCCTTAATATTTTAAGATCAGTTAGAGTTCTTACGCATCTTTGTATTCTTTCTGCAAAGGCTTAATCCCCCATCTTTCCTATAGTAGGTGTTCAATCAAACACGTACTATTTCTTTTTGAAGAATAGATGTCATTTACGAATTACATTTAAGAATTATAAAGGTAATTCTTCAGCTTTAGCTGTAATAAAAATAAAATGAGTTGGTTGAATCAATATAGACAAGATGTAGCAAGGTTTTGTTTATTTATCCTTGCAGCTAAGACTGCTGAAAAGGCTTAAGGTGAGGGTAGTCTGCTTATTTTTGCATCTTAACAATCAAATTAGATCAACTATTTCATTTTTGCTCACAGCTCTGTCATTTAGTCAATTAAACAAGGAAGCTAGGGCGCATCCTAGAAGTGCCATTTTTCTGTTGCTTCTGGGTTTTTGCTTTTGTGTTTGTTCTTCTCTGTGGCTTTCTTTGTGCCTGTCTACTTTTCCCATCCTTGTTGGAGTCTGTCTCTCCTCCCTGACTCCGTTGTCCATCTGCGTCTCTGCTGTGGCCTACGTTTGGTAGTTGTTCTTTGAGTGGCTCCTACAGGGTCAGCATCCCCCAAGTTCTGGGACATTTCAGAGTACCAGCACTGGCTTGCCTCACACAGCAAGACCAGGAAGTCATTTGTGGATAAACACAGGTCATAGGGCATGCAGGCGGTCTTTAACATCCCATGCAGATAAGATATTTGTGCTAATAATTTTTTCCAAAGAAGGTGAAGAAGGAACAAAAGGAAAAATAGTAAATTCTGCAAACAGAAAAACTGAAATATTTTAGAAGATTACAGATATGCCACATCATAGAATCTTAATCTTTGATTTGACCCAAATGGAATTTAACATTCAACAAATACCACTTATTAGGAGAGAGTCTATGTATTGGAATGAGCTGTGAATCTGTATTAAAAATATGGAATTCATCTTCTTTTCTACATTAGCATGATGTCACTCTCTCAGAATACAAAGATAACACTTTTTAAAAACCTGTAAGATCATTCTTTTGGGCCAAGGTTATAACTTGATCAGAGAAATTGCAACTTAAGGGGATTTCACTTTTAAATGTTTTTTGTGTGTTTTCACCTACATCTGAAGTTCTCCACAAAGCCACTTTGAGATCTAGAAAAAAAAAGTTTTTGAAATAAGCAAGTGTCCCTTCCTGGGGAGGAAAATAATTCTACAGATGTCGCATCTTCACCCCACAAGACTGTCCCCCAGAAACCTCCAGCCTTCCTGCTGCTTCATATTCATTAATTAGTCTGAGTTTTCCTCCGTGTTTCGTTTACAAAGCCACTTAAACCCACGCACCCATTTAACATATTTATGACCCCAGCTTTCTCTCTGTTCTCTCAGACTGTACCGTAATTGTTCTCTGGAACCAGGGACTGCAGAGAGCCTTCCCTGCTGAAAAGAGACAACATAAAGAAGGAAATGAATGTGTGCGGGTTGAATACCTTCAACAAAACGACTGGGTGCAGTTTGGCCCCTGTGCCCCCCCTCCCAGGGTCACTTTAATTGAGTGGAACCTCAACCTCTATTGAGTGTATGGGAGACTATTAACTCTTAACAACACTCCGTCTCAGGTTATTTATTTATTGCTTAAATGATTTGTTATTGCTACTTGAATTTAATACACCCTCTGGGAACCAAGATGGCAGCATCATGTTACAGAAAAACTACAAGTTATTTTAAAACTGTAATTGACGTTTTATGAGAGCCATAAAATCTTTCTGAACAAATAACTTACCATTAGTCAGAACCTTCAGCTGGAGATCTGTAAAATTAGGGATATGGTAGAACAATACTGTACTTGTGTGTGTCTGTCTGAGTGTGTGTGCTGGAGAGGGTGGGGCCATAGGCAAGCAGGGAAGCAGCAGAGAAATTGTAATGGATTATTTGTCATTGCTTCCAAGCATCTTGATTTAAATCATCACACGTTTGAGCCAGAGGGACCTGGGAAATGAGGCCAAAGATTCCCAGGAACGATGATGTGCATCTGACAAACACATTTCAGGTGACCACCCTGGGTCCTTCACCTTTGGTTAGGCATGGAAACAACTTCCTAGCCAGATACCTGGTGTACTGCAGCCAAGCTACCAGCGTAGCAGACTTGGCAGAGACATCAGTTAGAATAACCCCTCCCTGGGCTATCAGGCCCAATCCTATGTGCTTTCTTGAGATGTTTATAGCAGCTATGAGAACTTATCATGGACAGGTTTGGAGCATCCTATTTCCTGGCCCAGCAGAGTTTAGCATTTTGACATTGCTTTGAGATAATAAGATAGACTTAGGTTGTAAAATCCACAATTCCAAAAGTGGTACTGTCAGTTTTCTATTTAACGGGGTGCTGTCATGGATGCCACCCAGATCCCTCACCAGGACTGAGGTTCTCATTCTTCCAGTTGTCTTGACTATTGGCTGCTGAGATCACAGCTGCATCTGGAGGAATTGCCTTTGGTAGAAGTGAGGTTGCCTCACCCAAATTATGTCTCCTTCTCCAGAGTGTACAGATCCGTAGAGAAGGTACAAAAGCCCAGCTTTCTCACCTCAATTCTGGACAACTCTGAACTGCCACCCCCGTTGCACAGTGACATGTAGATTATCCAAGACCTTGGCTGCAACTGCATTGCAATTCCACTCCGTGCTTTGTCCCATCTGGCTTTCCTTGCTCCCTTAAGATGTTGTTCCTGAGAGCACTCCCCAACAAACCCTCTTCACACTCTCATAATATGTTTCCAGAGGAACTCAACCTAAGACACATGTTCATTTTGCCTTCATTGACCCTTCCAGCCAACTTGGCCCCTGAGGATCACATGCTTACCCACCAGCCGAGGGAGCCCCAGGCCACTTTGTAAATCACACAAGAATTCATTTAGCTGGCTTCTAATCTTTTTTGCCCTGATCTTCTTCCTTGTAGTTTCCAAATGCTCAGCTCTGAAATCTCCACCAAATCCCACTTACAGATCCTGAATTTTGGTCACATTTTTATTTTCTTTGTACCTTACCTTTTCCCAATTGGCTTTGCCTCTGAGTTCCCATTCTACATCTTGGAGGTAATTTTTGTAGCCAATGGTAAGAAGCGCCTCACAATAGGCCCCAGATGAAAGAGCAACCTAACCTCTCATGCTAGTACCTATCTAGTTAATGCTGCCCTCTCCCCCACCAAGACCTCCACCTCACCCACCTGCCAGTACTTTGAGGTGAGCACATCAGACAAGGGAGATTAGGAGCATTCAGAAAATTAGACATTAGATGCAATTCATGGCGGGAGAGCATGATATTCATATTTTGCTGGGCCTTAATCTTCAAAAGTACTAGCAATGTGCTAGGTACTACACAGAACACAGCACACACGCTGTGTTTACAAAACTGAGTGAAAGTGCATGGACACAGAAATAAATAGCACAACATAGGGCTTCTACTGATTACATAGAATATGCCTGATTATGTAAAATAATACATACAAGAGGAAACTTAAAGATCATCGAAGACACTAACTTCTTCCCCTTCCCCAACATGCACACACACAATATACCAAACTTCGTTTTCTAGACTATGGGCTTCTGATTACTTGTCTTCAGGACAGGAGAATTGTCATATCTCTGGAGGTCCTTTTTATTTCCAAAGAACTCAAGTTATTTGAAAGTTGTTTTCAAGGAAGTTTAAAAATATGTCTGGGATTTGTTTTAATCAGGCATGAAAGATATGCAGACACAGAAATGATAATTATGAAGTCTATATTCACAGACTCCTAGGAACAGGAGGTGTGACATGCCACACAGGCCACGTGGGGAAGCATGAGGGTCGTCAGGAGGCAGAGGGAGTCAGGGGAAAACATGGGCAAGATTTTTTACTGTGGTTTCCATGAGGAGGAACTCATGAGGTGGAATAAGCAGGTTTAGGATTGGCTAGTTTGAGTAATTCAATGGGCTCTGGGACATAGCCACTCTTTCTAACTGTCTGGCATCTGGCCCTGGGGTGATAGAGACAGGTGGATAATGGCCAGATAAAGAAGGTAATTGGAGGCCATCCACAGGATCAGTCTCTCCATAGGATATGTTCCTACAGGGGAACTGTTCGTTCTGGATGTATTAGTCCATTCTTATCCTGCTATAAAGAAATACTTGAGACTGGGTAAATTATTAGAAAAGAGGTTTCACTGACTCACAGCTTCGCAGGCTATATAGGAAGCAGGGCAGCATCTGTTTCCAGGGAGGCCTCAGGGAGCTTTTACTCATGGCGGAAGGTAAAGCCAGAGTAGGCAACTTCATATGGCTGGAGGAGGAGGAAGTGGATGTGGAGGTGCCACGCACTTTTAAGTAACCAGATCTTGTATTATATGAGAACACCACCAAAGGGATGGTGCTAAACCATACATGAGAACTTCACCTCCATATTCCAATCACCTTCCACCAGGCTCCACCTTCAACAATGGAATTAACAATTGAACATGAGGTTTGGGTGAGGACACAGATCCAAACCATATCCCCAGGGAAGTACGCATTTGTCATGCTGCAGATACTGAGCAATTTCCCTCCACTGAGGCTCCTTGTTGCTTTGCTCTTAATTATTATAATTTTGTAGTATTCTATACTTAGTTAGCTAATGTTGTTAGCTGATCATTCTCTTATCTGTATGTCTATAATTATTGAAATAGGAGGTAATGAAAGTCAATTTTCCTTCCATTGCCCTATTCCTTTTGTACGTATACCCAGAGTGATTGGGGAATGTGGGCTCTGGATTGGTTGGTGTGCAGATGAAAGGCGCACTCCCAAGCAAGTTGTTTGCCATCTCTAGGAATTAGCTGCCCTGGGAGCAGTAGTTTCTCTTGAGTTAGCAAGGCTCAGATGTCAAAACACCAAACACAGAAATTAGAAAATGTGGTTATTACAAGGGATGAGCTGCAGCTGCCTCTGCGTTTCCTACCCCAAGTCTGACCTCTGCGCTGTGGGGCTTTATGCTGGGATTTTCTCCAGAAGGCTCTCCGCTCCTTGCAGCCGGTCATTCTCCTCTCACTCTGCTTCCCTGCCTGAGTCAGGACTGAACTTTCTCTCTCACTTGTCTCAGTTGAGAGACACCAGTTTATCCTTTTCTTCTCCTGTGTCCTGTATATTACCCAGCACATGGTTGGGAACATTCTAGTTGCATTTTGAGCACTTACAAGTCTATCCATAGAATGTGTTCCTGCAGGGGAATTGTTGGCTTCAGGGAAATATGTCTTTGTCATGCTACAGATACTGAGAAATTTCCCTCCATTGAGGTTCCTCATTGCTTTGTTCTTCTTTATTATAATTGTTTAGTGTTCTATACCTAGTCAGTTAATGTTGACAACTGATCATTCTTCTCTGTACTTCTATAAAATATTAAAATAAGAAGTAATGAAAGTCAATTTTCCACCCACTGCCCCATTCCTTTTTTATCTATACCAAGAGGGAGCTATAATAATATTCAGTTGATAATGCTTTTATAAAATATTTTTCACCTCTTCATTGTCTGGAAAAGCAGCCCTAAGCCATTAAAATAATACAGGAGGCGGGGTGCGGTGGCTCACGCCTGTAATCCCAGCACTTTGGGTGGCCAAGGCGGGTGCATCACGAGGTCCAGAGATCGAGACCATCCTGGCCAACATGGCCGTCACTACTAAAAATACAAAAATTAGCTGGGCGTGGTGGTGTGCACCTGTAGTCCCAGCTACTTGGGAGGCTGAGGCAGGAGAATTGCTTGAACCCAGGAGACAGAGGTTGCAGTGAGCCGAAATCATGCCACTGCACTCCAGCCTGGCACCTGGTGACAGAGCAAGACTCTGTCTCAAAATAATAATAATAATAATATATGAATGAATCTGGGTGGCATGCACCAGTAGTCCCAGCTATTCAGAAAGCTGAGGAAAGAGGATCACACGAGCTAAGAATTTGAGACTAGCCTGGGCATAAGACCCCATTTCAAAAAAAAAAGTATGAATTAATAAAAAACATAAGAATGTTATAAGCATTTTGATTAAACAAAAAATGATAGGGTAACTACAGGAAAAAATTTCTATAGAAAAGTTGATAGCTGGTTTTTAGTAACAGAAGGAAAAGTGGACAAGTCCAAATGGAGTATTTCCAAATAATCTTTCTGAACAACAGCAGGAATTTACAGCACTCATATTTTACACTTTGTTTTAGAAATCTCATAGCACTTCAGGAAAAACAAATAGAAGGGGAAATTGGTGATAATAGCACAGATTTTCCTTGAGACAGGAACTATTTAAGTTTTGGAAAGAATTTTTCTGTGCAAGAAGAAAACTTGTGCTTAATCATCTACACTACCCATTTGTCCAACCGGCCTCAAAGACAGCCCTTCTCTGACCTTTCATGGTCTCAGGGAATTTCTCGCATGAACAAAGTTCAGAATCTATACTTGATGGCTACTCTGCAGGAGGACTGATAAATGGGTGAAAATTTTTATTTTTTGAAGCTCAGCATCCTGATGCTTATTTGGAGTGTTCTTTACTTTCTCATTTTCATCTTATATCTTAAAATTCCTGGTCAGGTGTGGTGGCTCACACCTGTCTCCGCAGTTTGGAAGGCCAAGTTGGGCAGATCACCTGAGGCTGAGGTCAGGAGCTCAAGATCAGCCTGGCCAATATGGTAAAACCCTGTCAGTACTAAAAATACAAAAGTTAGCTAGACATGGTGGTGTTTGCCTGTAGTCCCAGCTACTCGGAAGGCTGTTGAACCCAGGAGGCAGAGGTTGCCATGAGCCAAGATCATGCCACTGCACTCCAGCCTGGGCAACAGAGTGAGACACCGTCTCAAAAAAAAAAAAAAAATCATTTTTCTACTGCAGAGGAAGAACAGAAAAACTCAGCTTGCTTTTCACATTTGACCTAGCACTTGAGTATGTGTGACCTAAAAGATCAAAGATCTTTTTGTAGCAGTGTTTTATGATTAAACAGTACAGCGAGCATATAACATCTGTGCCCCAAGGAACCATCTGAATATAGAACCTTCTCCAGTATCGTCTAGTCTGTGTATCTAATGGGAAGAGCGCATTGAGGAGGTAAGTGGAATGTGTTTCACCTCCCTTAAGGCCTTTCAAGTCTGTTCTCCTGGCTACCCAAGACTCTTACCTCATCATCATCTTTGACTTCTCGTTGTCTCTGAGATGATGTATTAACCCATTTGTCTCAAATGTCCACATACTTCCCAGGTGTTATCAACCTTATCTTCTTACCATTGCAACAAATGCAGTCCTGCCTTCAAAGCTCCCTTCTTTGACTCTCTGAGTCGTTTCTGCACTTACCGGCTTCTCCCCAGCACAGACTCCTCCAAAGGTTGACACTGATGCTGCGTTCATCTTTCAAAATCTTTCTCTTCATTTTGTTCACATCCTCCTTCCCCACACTGTTTTAAAGCTTTCAACAATTTTTCTCCACCTAACAATGGACACCACTGGCCACTTTCTCAGTGCCAGGCCTGCCTTAGTTCATCCTCTCAAGGACTGCCCTTGACAGAGGTGAAAAATGAAGTGGTCCAACTTCGCAGAGTTAGTAAGTGGGAGCCCCAGCCTTTGGTCTCTCATCTTTCTAGTGTTAGAGACCATATTCTTAATGAGTATACTCTGCCTTCTTCAGAATGCATTCTAATATTCGAAATTCCTCATTCTAAGGAGCTGAAAAATCTAGGCCCATATTATTTCTCACCACTTGAGCTCCCTGCTTCATCCCAAAGTAAATTATTTCTCTCACTAGTGAGCCACTTACATGCCTGCCTTCCTTTCTTTCTTTGTCTTTCTCTCTCTCTTTCTTTCTTTCTCTGTCTCTCTTTTTCTTTCTTTCTGTCTTTCTTTCTCTCTCTCTTTCTTTCTTTCTTTCTTTCTTTCTTTCTTTCTTTCTTTCTTTCTTTCTTTCTTTCTTTCTTCCTTTCTCTTTCTTTTTTCTTCTTTCTTTCTTTTTCTTCTTTCTTTCCTTCTTTCTT
>NW_016107868.1:1027531-1076776 GCF_001604975.1 Cebus imitator
TTTTTTGTATTTTCGGTAGAGACAGGGTTTCACCATGTTGGTCAGGCTGGTCTCAAACTCCCGACCTTGTAATCTGCCCTCTTTGGCCTCCCAAAGTGCTGGGATTACACGCGTGAGCCACAGTGCCCAGCCTCCTTGGTTTCTATCTGGTCAGAATATTTGCTTCTTAAAAGCAAGTAACTATGTTATACTTCCTTCTATCTTCCACAACATAATTATTCCCAGCTCAAAAAACACTTGGTTGTTTTGGAGAAACTTCTTTATCTTCAAGGGATTCAGCATATTTGGTCTTGGGTTCTCAAACTGCTTTCTCAGCTGCACTTCTGGGCTCTGCCCACTTTGGAATGTTAGAGATGGTTTCTTCTGCTGAGAAGTGTCAGGAAACAGACATATGAAGTTGCACACTAGGCAAGATCCTGAATGTATGTAGATTGACGCCATGGCTTGAAACATTTATTCACTTGCCTTAAAAGAAGACGAAAGATGTTTCTATAAAAAAATTTTAAAAAATCAGTGCATAGAATGCCAATATGGGACCATATGAATGCAGAATTGTGGACAAATAGTACAACTACCCATGAGACTTCGAATACCTTAGGCAGACACCCTCTGGTCCTGGTTGTATATTTCATAGATGAAGTAAAAGAAACATTACCATTGTCATCCTCGCGGAATTCTTCCACACTGTAAAAAACAGTGATATGTTTGGGTTAACTGGGTTGATGGTGGTGGTGAAAACAGAAGCATGGCTGATAGGTGCACTGAAATCTCAGAAGTCACCACTAAAGAATTTATTCGTATAACCAAAACCACCTGTACGCCAAAATCTATTGAAGTTTTAAAAAAATAAACAGAAGCAGATGCCTCATGGGAGCCAGAGCATATGTTCAAGACATAGCAAGTGCAGTAAGCATGTCCTTGAAAAGACACCTGCTGCTCCTTTCTGGACACTCAGTGATGGGGCTGAGTCAATATCTATGACTTCTCAACCAGCAACTAACTTCCCTTCGAGGCAATGATTTCAACCTTGGCTGTCCAGTGGAATTGCCTGGAGATGCCCAGATTCCACTTCTGGAGACTGGATTTTTATAAACTTCTCAGATAATTATAGTGCTCAGCCACAGGCTGAGAACTGTTGGTTTTCTGAACCCTTGCAGCCATGTATGGCCTGTGAAGGAGCATCTGGAGGCACCTGAAGCTCATTAGATATGCAGAGTCTCGGGCACCACCCCAGAGCTGTCAGATCAAAATCAGCATTTCAACAAGACTCTCATAGGACATGCATATACATTAAAGTTTGGAGAAGCACAAATCTAGGCTCTTCTCTTCCTATGTAGTTTCTGACCTCCTGAATCTTTGCCTTCTACTAACTCAGTGGCTTTTCATCTGTCTGTGATATTCTGCTTCTGTTTCTGCTCTAAGTTGTTGACTCTGTCTGCGCGTTTTGGAAGGTGTTGACTTCCCACCCCTGTTCCTAGCAAACTCTAACTGATTCTGTTAAGTAGAACCACCTATCCCAGTTGGGCAGAGCTGCCCCAGGTCTGCTGGCCAGCCTGAAGACCAGCTGCATGGGAGGAGTCCTTTCATGTCTGATCCACTGTGGCCAGATCTGGAGACACGCCATCCCAGAGGCCAGCTTTCTTCAGGTGAGGCCATGGGCCCAGCAGACATCCACTGAGGCCTCTCCTCTCTGATTCCTTTCCTTCTAGAACTATTGTTTTGGAAATTACTATCATGTGTCACTCTGGAAAAGTTAAACCTTGTGACATGTTGTCCACAGCTAAGAGATGCTTATGCAGGTGGAAGAGAATTCCGGTGTTGATGAATCGGGTCCCTGAGGATAAATGACCACTGGAAATGATTCATCTTGAGAAACTGACCCAGGCCTGAATTTAAAGCAGCCTGAGAAATTCCATTCTGATGAAGAAAATGAGGTGTGGATAGAAAGTGCTGGTTAACGATAAAAAGAGACTTTCTTCCAAAGTGTACCAAAGTTTTCTTCCTTCCTTCCTTCCTTCCTTCCTTCCTTCCTTCCTTCCTTCCTTCCTTCCTTCCTTCCTTCCTTCCTTCCTTCTTTCCTTCCTCCCTCCCTCCCTCTCTCCCTCCCTCCCTCTTTTCCCCTTCCTTCCTTCTTTCCTTCCTTCCTTCCTTCCTTCCTTCCTTCCTTCCTTCGTTTCTTTCTTTCTCTCTTTCTTTATTCTTTTTTTTGAGACGGAGTTTCACTCTGATGCCAAGGCTGGGGTGCAATGGTGCAGTCTTGGCTCATTGCAACTTCCATTTTCTGGGTTGAAGTGATTCTCTTGCCTCAGCCTCCTGAGTACCTGGGATTACAGGATTACAGCCGCTATCATGCCTGGCCAATTTTTGTATTTTTATTAGAGATGAGATTTCACCGTGTTGGCCAGGCTGATCTCGAACTCCCAAAATCTTTTTAAATTTAAATCCAAGATATACAAATGGTATTGACTAACCACAGTTTCATCTTTAGAAACAAACGCCACCTGGAGAAAGCAAGGAGACATGAAGAGTCTGCAAAGACAGCCATGAGAAGGCTTCCTGCACCCTCCCCACCCTCTGCCCCACGTCTCCAGTCCCTCATCTTCCACCTGCTTCCAACAGGTCCCTCTTCTGCAGCAAGGTGTTGGAGACTACCTAATAAGATTCCTGCTTTTCCCCTGCATTTACATTTAGATGATGACTCTAAGGAGAGCTGTGATCTAAGGAAATGATCGGAAAGACTCCAAAAGGCATTTCATGGAGGGCTGTACATTGTTTTGCTTTTTTGTGTGCCAAGGAAGGGATACCTTTCCCTGAATCACCTTAAGTCATTTTCCTCCATAGTTTTCCTCACAGTCAACATTTTTTTAAACCCTCGAGAGCAGCTAAACCAAGCAGAGAAGTACTCTGCATGAGGTTTCTTGAGTTTTACCTGAAATGACTTACTGTGAATGAATTGAAGAATCATTGTCTTCATAAGTATGCCAGGGGTTGTTTGCCATGGGGAGATTTGTAATCACTTCATCAGCACCTTTAAATTGACCTGCAGATGTGTCCAGGTTAAGAAAAAGCAATATTGAAATGCAAATTACAAATTAAATTAGGGAAGAACTATACTGTAAAATGTATAGCTAAATAGTAAGAGCATCTAAGCTATTTGATTAAAAATCAATAACCACTTTGATGAGAAATCTGTGTGACAGATAAAAATTAATCAACTGTAAATAAATACAAAATGAAGAGAAAGTCCCTCTGTAATATTTTCTGTACATTACTATGTATAAATATAATTCTTTTGACAAACAATTAGAATAAGAAGATGACATCGGTGCAAATTGAGGCAAAATGAATCTCTCTGTACACACTGTGCTATGGTCTGAATGTCTGCATCCCCCAAAATTCGTATGCTGAAGCCCTAATCTTCAAGGTAATGGTATTAGAAGGTGGGGTCTTCGGGAGATGATTAGGTCATGGGATCAGAGCCCTTATTAATGGGATTGATGCCCTTCAAAAGAGACCTGAGGGAGCTCCCTCACTCCTTCCAGCAAAGAAGCAAAAGGACAGGTCCAGCAAGAGGGAAGTGAGGCCTTGCCAGGTACCACATCTGCTGGCACCTTGACCTTAAACTTCTCAGGCTCCAGAACTGTGAGAAATAAATTTCCATGGCTTATAAGCCACACTGTTTATGGCGTTTTGTTGTAGAAGCCTGAGAAAACAGACACACTGTGAAGTCTATAAAATTTTGAACAACATTAGTTCAACAAGACTCACCCATGCTGGCCTTGTGCTCATTCCAATCTCAGTCATTTGGGAATATGGCAGATTCTAATGGTCAAGGAATACATCCCATTCTACATGCTATACTTAACAGTGTGGTTTTGACAAGCAGACATAAGGTCCCTGCCTCTGAGGAGGCAGAATTGACACCATGTGACTTCTGAGGTTGGTTCTCCCTGTGTCATGTGGGACACGTGGTATCGGAGACCAGCCACAGGCTGTAAGAAGAAGCCCAAGCAGCCTTTGGAGAGGCCCGTGTAGGGTGGATCTGAAATCCTCAGCCCATGGCCCTAGCAGAGCTCCCAGCCAACCGCCAGAACCGACGTGCCAGCCAGATAGATGCTAAACCAGTTTGAAAGCACATTATCCAGCCCCAAATCAAGCTGCTCCAGCTTACGGGGGGTGGAGCAGAGAGGAGACTAAACTCAATTGTAGATTCATGAGCAAAAGAAATGATTTTTGTTGCATTAAGCCACAAAGTCATGGAGTGGTTATCACAAAGTGAGAGATAATTAATACAAGGCCCTCCCCATACACCCGCAGGGTTTTGCGAACATCCCAGGGATCTCAAGCACAGCTCAATGCTAGGAGGAAAGAGCTTTGATATTTGGACTTCTGATTAAAACTGAGGTTCCACTGGCCAAGCCAATAAGAGATTCTGAAATCCAGCATCCCTGGTTTCTCTTTGGGTAGGAAATGAGCTGAGGGCCTTGTCTACTGCTGAGGACTACCCGTAGCCAGACTTCCACTGCCTGCCCCACCCTCTCCATAGGATCTGTAGACCAAGGAGCTCCATGTATTTCCCATTTGGGGACCCCTGCACCCCATCTTCTTGGCTGTGCTGCTCCATCCTCCCCTTCAGCACAGTCCTCACCTCCCTCAGGGCTCCTGAAAACAAAAGAAACCTCCCCTGGGGCCAGGCAGTCCAATGACCTTCTTGGAACAGAAAAGGAATGATGCTGAAATGGGAAAACACACATACTAATTGCTCAATTTACCTGCCACATTTCTATTTTGTTTAGGAGGTCACCAAGGGAACAGAATGACTACAAGAAAGATCATAATATTGATAATTAGAGGGAAAAATGTATTATGGGCCAGATGACTTTTAAAATCCCCTTCAGAGATTAAATCTTTCTCAAAACTTACATCAGCACACATACAGTACCCCCATTCTTGGGCATGATATGGAAACAAAACTTAGGAGAGTAAAAACAGCTGAAGTGACAACTGGTCCATTTGACTTACAGAAAAGGAAAGAATCCTAACTGGGATCAGGAAGTCGGAAGTCTCATCTGAGCTTGCTGTCTCATCCTGGGCAGGTAAGAGTCTGTTCCACAGCTTAGTTTTCTCATCAGTGAAAAGAGATTGAACGTGATCATCTTGAAGCTCTCTTGAGCCCCACAGTCCTACAACTCCTGACAAGTCATCTTAATACAAGCTGATTCAATTACCAACCAATCAGTACTATAAGAAAATCAGATAAATGTTTGGTGCAAGTATCAGAATTTTCTGCCACTCTGTGGCATGTTGCCAAAAGTTAAATTGGATTCATATAACTTTATAAAACTCGAAGGTAGCAAAGAGTGAACAAAGAGATATGAGCTATCAGTGATGGATGCATAGAGGTGTTCTATGAATACTCCTTGAGCGATAACTAACTAGCCCATGACATGGCAGGTTTATTCTAATTATTATCGTGTAGATACGGTCCATGGGCAAATGCTCATTTACCTGCTTCAGGCGTGTCTGCACGCATGTGTATAACAGCTGTCACTGTAGTCTCATCATGAGGCAGCTAGTTCATAAATGATTTTATGATCATTCTATATCTAGTCCATGTAGATTATGAAGAAAACTCCAATTGCTTATATAATGTTCATTATAAAGGCAAGAAATATTCTTAACATTTTTCACTTTTAATTTTTTGTCTGGGAGTCCTTGACTGCCACACACGTAAGTGGGTAGAGCGGCAGGAGGACAGCCAGTGAAGGGTGTAAATCTTGAGAATTCCGGGCTACAGGGGATGATTTAGCTAGAAAATAACTATGGGGCACAGGTTTGCTCTGCTATTTTGCTTGGCAGAAAACAGTAGTCAAATTTAAGGTGAATTGAGAGAGGAATATTTTCTCCTACCACACAAAAAAGCCATCTGACAGTGGTTTCCCAGGGTTTCGGGATAAAAAATCATATTTAAATGAGAATCCTGGTGGAGAAACTTAACACTTTACAACAAAAAATAGTTTTGAAGAGACTGAGTTTGCTAGACATCCACTGAATACTTATAAATACTTTTGAAAAATTTCTTAAAAAGTAAAAAATAGCCCACTGAAATGATGCTTCTAAATAATATTTCCAGTAGTATTGTTTGCAATAGCCCAATATTGGAAACAATGAAAATGTTCATCAGAAGAGGATTCACCAATTATATTATGATTCATCCACATGCTGGAATACTATGTACCCGTTAAAAAGAATAATAAAGCATTCTATATATACAGTCAAAGTGAAAAAAGCTTGTGATTAATATGTACGTGATTTTTTAATGTTAAGTGTGCACCAGATGCTGGAAGGATGCGTAGTGACTGCGAATAGCAACTGCCTCTGAGAGGTAGGGAGAAGTGGGCACTGTAAAGAGGAGTGGGTGAATCTCTCTCCACTCTTTTTTTTTGTTTTTACTGTTTTATAACTTTTGGATGTATATGCTACGTGCAAAACAAGCTAAAAAGAAAGCACACAAAATGATGACATCAGTTCCATTTTACACAGAAGAATCACTGTGATGGTAATGTACAGTTAATGTACTACAAAACCTCTATGCTCAGTCCACTTTCAACTTTTCCTACCTTCATTATTCCATTCCCCAGCTTTGTTTTGTTAATTACAAACAATGGGATCAACTTTAAACATGCAATGTAAACAACAAATAAAAAATATCCCTCCCAAACACAAAAAATATAAAGGCAAACAAAAACTGTCTTATAATTAAGAAAAAGCTATGCAGAAGTCAAACTGCATACACCAGATTTTAGGAAAAGATTTTGTAGTGAGAAAACAATTACAGTCTTGTCTTCATTAATACAGCGTCCCCACCTCCCTACAATTTATTCTGAATGATAACGTGGAGATAGGATGTGGGATGGGCATGGGAGCAGGCGACTAAAGTCATGCCCATAGAAGACGTATTCTCAGGAATGATAGAAAAGAAACTGCAACATGAAGATGATTTCTCTAAAACTAATGACCTTATATAAAGATGCTGGGAACATGCTTGCCCTTAGAAACATGTTATATTTAAGTAAACAGGCAGAATATTTTATGACCTTGGAATTAAAAGTTAGGTAAGAACTGGCCAGTGTAGTGTGTATTATACCTATCGACTGTTTGACTGCGCCTTTTGTCTTAGTGACTTTTTTTTTTTTTTTTTTTTTTTTTTTTTTTTTTTTTTTTTTTTTTTTTTTTTTTTTTTTCCTTTTTTTTTTTTTATTTCTTTTTTTTTTTTTTTTTTTTTGAGAAGGAGTCTTGTTCTGTCACCCAGGCTGGAGTACAGTGGTGCGATCTGGGCTCACTGCAACCTCCGCCCCCCCAGGTTTAAGTGATTCTCCTGCCTCAGCCTCCTGAGTAGCTGGAATTACAGACGTGCGCCACCACGGCCAACTAATTTTTGTATTTTTAGTAGAGACAGGTTTTTGCCATGTTGGCCAGGCTGGTCTAAAAGTCCTGGCCTCAGGTGATCTGCCCACCTCAGCCTCCCAAAGTGCTGGGATTACAGGTGTGAGCCACGGCACCCGGCTACTTAATATTTTTGAATATTTAAATACAGAGGTATTTTAGGTAATGTTGAAGCCAGATGAATTAAGGTGGGCTAAAGGGTAGCAAGCTTTTAGTAAAGATGTTTTTAATAATGATAATGAGATGATGAAGATGATGTTGATGACAATGGGGATGGTACGATGATGGTGATGGTGATAATGGTGGTGATATCGCTCTCATTTGTGGTTTAAGATGTGCCAGGTATTGTACAAAGTATTTTACTTACATTATTTTATTCAAATCTCACAACAATCCCACAAAACAGGAATTGTTCCATTTTCTAGACTAGAAACAAAAACTCAAAGAGGACAAAAAAATTTGAGAAAGTCTCATCTTTCTCTCTCTGGTATAAAACTGGAGATTAAGTTAATGCTGATGGAAATCATGCAACATATCTGAACTCAAACAGATGTTTTATGTGGTACTCTTTCCCTTTTAAATAAAAATATTTTCACCAGCCCTGAGAATGCCTCTTTGAAGCTATATGTGTGGATACACTGGATGATTCCTCATCAGCAGTTTTGGTAGTCAGAAAACAAAAATGTGCGTTTTCTTCATTTTGTTTATCATCAGGAGGTCTAGCTAAAAACCAATGCCATATGGCTCTCTAAAATAGTGGTTTCATTGGGCTGGGATTTTAGTTAACAATGGGAACTACACATAACCCACAAACTATTTCATCCTTACTGTAAGACATAAAACATCTGGATATGCCTACGTTACACATGTGAACATCTCCAGGTCGGTATATTTTGGCCTGTAGACCGAGAACCATTTTTCTATTGTCAAGATAGGAGGAATATCTTTGCCACTGATAGATCAATGTAGTGATGCCACACGGTTCCACTTACTCTTTGGCCCTTTTATGATACAGGGCCTTATGACCTGAATTATGATGTCAGGAACCCAGCTCATAGGCTCCTGGGTAGGTCTCCTAGTAAGTTTGGGCAGGATTAAGAGCAGATAGCAACACCCAGAATTACTTTGTTAACTTCGTCATTGCCTGGAAAGAGGTAGATTTAAGCATCAACTGATCAGTAACTAGATAAGGCAAACTGCCTTTTTCACCATCAGAGAATAATGAGACAGTAAGTTAGAGGCAGTGGGGTTTGTGTCATAAAACGATTTGAGCTGATATTTTCACGGCAGACTCCAGAACACATTGAGACATTCTGCAACAGAACCCACTTGCCATCAAGTCTCCTCCTGCAATAAGACATTATGACTTAATTAGATGTGCTTCACTAAAGAAGGCTGGAATTGTCTTGGTTTTCTGTTGCTGCATAACAAGTCACCACAAACTCAGTGGCTTAAAATGACACTCATTACTCTCTGGATGGCATCACTGCATTGATCCATCAGTGGCAAAGATGTTCCTCCTATCTTGACAGTAGAAAAGTGGTTCTCGGTCCAAGAGATACTGATTTGGAGATGTTCACATGTGTGATTAGGCATATCCAGAGGTTTTGTGTCTTGTGGCAAGGATGAAATAGTTTGTGGGTTACGTATAGTTCCCATCGTTAGCTCACAGTTCTGAGGTCAAAAATATAGGCATGTTGTGACTGGGCTTTCTGCTCAGGATCTCACAACGCTAAAGCCAAGGTGAGAACCAGGCTGTGTTCTCACCTGGAGTGTGGTGCCCTCTTCCAAGGTGACATCCAGTGAGTTGCAGTTGTAGGACTGAGTTCCCAGTTTCATTGCTGTCTGTCAGCCAGGAGCCACTCTCAGTTCCCAAAGGCCACTCACAGCCCTTGCTGCGTGTCCCTTTCCATCTTTAAAGTCAGCATTCGAGACTCTTATGTTAATCTCTGTCACCTTTCAAGTCTGTTTCTCCAGTCTCTTTCAATGGATCATCACCTGATTGGATCAGGCAGACCAAGGATAGTTTTTCGTTTCCTAACACAAGCTGAACCATCCAGCATAACCTAATCATGGGAGTGACCATTTCATCAAAGTCCCAGAGATTATACAGGGAACGTACACCAGGGGGCTGGAATCTTGGGGGATATCTTATCATTCCGAATTATTATGTTTCACTGAGATACATTTGTTCTGTTGAGATCTGCAGGGGTGAGATGAAACCCCTGTGGGTGAAGAACAGTCCTAAGGGGGAGGTCATCCATCCAGATAAGGGCTGGATTCCTCAGACAGGAAACAGGAATTACGAGAGTGGGATTGAAAGGATGGAGGAGACAATGTCGCTCCTTTCCTTGGTCTTTACTTTGAGAAACTTGAATGTCTAAGAGTTCACTCCAGTAGCCTCGGTTAGAGATGACCACTGCTTCAGTGGACACAACCTGCTGGGCAGGAAGGCAGCCCTGGGATGGACCACAGGCTCAAAATGAGCACTCTCCATTATTGAAAAGATAGTACCTGTTTTGATTTCTCTTTTGCTCCACTCTTGCCTCAGGAAGTTTTTTTTTTTTTTTTTTTTTTTTTTGTACATCCCCATTGTTCAGCCGATTATAAGGGGCACACCTGGCTCAGAGTGCTAAAGAAAGAAAAACTACTTCTCCAAGCTAGCATGCTAGTAGCAGAAATTTCCAGCAAAAAAAACACTCGGGGGAATGTGGATCCTATAGAGAGAACCAAGATCGGAGCTGTGTAGCCTAGCATAGTTTTCTGCTCACGCCTGTAATTCCAGAACTTTCAGAAGCTGAGGTAGTGGATGACTTGAGGTCAGGAGTTCAAGACCATCCTGGTCAAAGTGGCAAAACCCCATCTCTACTAAAAATACAAAAATTAGCCAGGTGTGGTGGTGCATGCCTGTAATCCCAGATACTCGGGAGGCTGCGGCAGGAGAATTGCTTGAACCCAGGAGGCAGAGATTGCAGTGAGCCGGGATGGTGCCCCTACACTCCAGCCTGGGCAACAGAGCAAGACTCCATCTCAAAAATAAATAAATAAATAAAAACGAGTAAATAAGTAAAACTGTGGCTGTAAGATGGATTGTAAGGCAAAATTAATTATTAACTGTTTCACGCCTGATGTTGTGAAGTCGTGTGATGATAATTAAAATGGAAAGCATTCAGGTGAAAAAGTGCCAAATCCATCCTTAGGGGGATATTGTGCCTCTACCAGCAAGAACATCTGTCTTAAAAATATGCAGCCCTAAGCCAGGTGCAGAAAGTCACATATTGCATTATTCCATTTGCATGAAATATTCAAAGTAGGTAAATCCAAGAAGACAGAATACAGAGTGGTAGTCGTCTGGGCCTAGAGGTAGGGAAAAGGGGAGCTGCTTAATGAGTGTAGGGTTTTATTCTGGAGAGAGAGAAATGTCTGGGAACCAGATAGATGTGGCGGTTGCACACTATTTTGAATGTACTAAATTACTGAGTTGTCCACTTTAGAATGATTAATTTTATGCTATGTGAAATTCATATCCATACATGCTTTAAAGTGGCTTCTTAAAATGATGCATGCTTGAGTCCCAGTCTAGAGCTGTACGTTATTGAAGTTTTCCAGTGAGATGCTCAGTGAAAAACAAGTCATAGAGAACTCCCCCACTCTGCCTGCCCAATTTGCAATGTTAGCAGAGAAACTATAAAATCAACGTCGTGACAGTACTGTAGCTTGTATTTGTGAAATTTAAACCATTGGCCAGGCATGGTGGCTCATACCTGTAATCCCAGCACTTTGGGAGGCTGAGGTACATGGATCATCTGAGGTCAGGAGTTCGAGACCAGCTTGACCAACATGGCAAAACCCTGTCTCTACTAAAAATATAAAATTAGCTGGTTGTGGTGGTGGGTGCCTGTAGTCCCAGCTACTCAGGAGACTGAGGCAGGAGAATCGCTTGAACCCAGGAGGCGGAGGTTGAGGTGACCCGACATCATGCCACTGCACTCTAGACTGGACAACAGAGTGAGAGTCCATCTCAAAAAAGAAAGAAAGAAAGAAAGAAAAAATAAATTGAAACCATCAAACCCTGACTGGTGCTGGACACAACAAGAGTACCTCCAATGACATCCCATTGGGAGCCACATTACCTCACCAAAAAGCTTGGAAGGGTTAGGGTGTCCCAGGGATAGTTCAGGGCTATGTCTGAGCCTCTCATAAGGCATGTGGGAGCATGACCAGCTGCTTCTTCTGTTCTCTTCAAGCCCCTCCATACAAGCATCTTTAGACGTCTGTTGACTGGTGCCAAACTTTAAAATATGGAGCAACACCATTGGTTAAGAAGAAATTGTTATAGTAACTATACAGAGGCCAGATACAATATTTTATCAAAATTATAAAGACTAGATTTGCTCCATTGTTGTCTTTGAAATTTCTTTTAACGGGATCCCACTTCTACCCCCATTAAAGGTTTCACGGAGTAGCAGATCTTTTAGGAGCTGAGGAGCCTTCAACGCATCCGAAACTGCTCAAAGATAACCAGTCTTACATAGTTGTTGTTAAAACCATAGAACTATAAGAAGGCTTCAAAATGTGTTAAAATGCAGAAGCCGCTGGCCATGCAAAACAGTACGAAGGGCAACCCCAAATGAAATGAAGGGAAACCCACCACGCATGAGTCTGTAGGCTCATTTGTTCTCTGCAGAGGTAGGTGAATCACCAAGAGAAAACTTTGCAATTTGCAAAGGTGTTTCAAACATAAATGCAATATTTTGCTGGGTGATATTAAGTTAGAGAATATTCCTGGTCTCGGGATTCTTTTCTGGAACATTATGGTTGGTAATTTTAGGTTTGTCAGTTCTCCCAAGCGTTCCTTTGGGGGGAAATACGTCTCTGCTGAAATTTAAGCAATCAGTATCTGCACATTAGGATGAAGTTTTCACCTTTTTGTTCTCAGAACTATGGAAAATGAGGGAGGATCACGTGGGTCTGGTAATACCCCACTTTTCCTTTCAGCGGTTTAATCACACGGGAGGTCTCGCGTTTCATCAGGGTGTGAAATGCCTTATATTTCTCCTGGTTTCTTTTTTCTTCTCGCACAATGAATGCAAGTGCAGGAACGTGAATGCGGCCCTTCCCCACCACACACAGGCTGTCTCCCACCCCGGCCAGCTATCCCTGCTCTGACCTCCCGGGCCTCCCTAGGGAGACGGTGCCCCTTCCTCCGCAAGGCGCAGTCCCGCAGCCCGGGCCCTCTTTCCTCTTCCCCCGGCCTCTGCGGGGGCGCGCGGGCTGGGAAAGGGACGAAATGGAAAAACCGACCGCTCCAGCACCCTCACCTCCACCGCCACCCTCACCTCCGCCGCCGATCCGGGGTCAAAGCTGCCCCATCTCACAGGGGCCTTCACAGCGCGCGGCACCAAGACCCCCATTTCTATGCACCCTGGAAAGGGTGATTAATTTAAAGTGAGTGGAGTCTGTTTCTTTAAGACAAGCTCATAAATCGTGAAAGATCACCACTTCTTTTCAAAAGCCTCTCCACGGTCTGAGTCTCCCTTCTGGGTCAGTAAAGTCATTGAAGCTTTAACGGCATGCCATGGCAGATTACACGATACAGCTGTCCCGGCACCGTGAAAATTAAGTTATGCCCCGTGTCAGCAAGGGAGTTTTCCCCTTTCTTTTCTCTCCCCTCCCCCACTCCTCCTCTTTTTTTTCTCTATTCCTTCCCACCCCTACTCCTCTCCCTCCTCGCTCATTCTCTCCCCCTTCAACCTCGTGCACCCCCCTCCTCTCCTCCCTCCTCCCAGCCTTTCCAGCGATCTCCCCTTGGCCCTTTCACCTTCCTGCCGGGAAGTGCACATCCCAGGACAGGCAGAAGTTGGCCCACAGGCTGCTGTGCTTTGAGCCTGGGCTATTGAGACAGTAAGTGGAGATGATTGCTTTTCAGAGAAGAGCTGGCAAAATGCTGTCTTTTGTTCTCCACCCACCCCCCACACACAAACACACATTTTTTGCTTTGTTCTCTCGCTCTTATTCTCTTGTCCTCCTCCTTCCTTCTTGGCGTCCTAGCCTCGTGTGGAAGCCCTCCCGACCTGATGCTAGCAGCGCCCTCTCAGTGCTTCCACCTGCTTGGCTCATTCCCTGTTCTTGAGCCAGCCCAGTCTGCTTGGAGGTGCCTCTCCCCTCAGGTCAGCAGCAGCGGTCAAGCCTTAATTTTCTTCCAAAGTTAATCACTAGTGTAGCTGTGGCTGCTGCTCTTTTCTCCATGCAGGAGCGGAAGGTGAAGAGAGCTCCCAGTAAACTAAGTAGAGCATCAGCTCTGCAGCCCTGAGCTCCCCTCCCATGCTGATGGTGACTCATACACACGTGGCCTCCTAAGAACCCTCAGGGCCCTCAACACCACACACACACACACACACACACACAGACACACACAGACACACACAGAAAGAACATAAATCCTTTAACATCATTTACTTACAGCCCTCTCTGCTGAAAAAATTGAAAAAGCAAACTAAATAAAGAAACACACATTTGTCTATTTGCATACAATCTGCATCGCCCCAAGAGATGGGATACATGCTTACAAAGTGAAAAATTTCTAGTGTTCCTCCAGCAGGGTGAAGGGGAGGAATACTCAGTTGGCTTTGGAGAGTCTGACTGGCATTTTCTATGGTTTAAGCGACCGCCTCATTTTGGGGCCCCTGCTCTGCCCACACACTGCCCCACTCCCTGCCTTCTCTTCTCACCACCCAGGGCCTACCTGAGCCAACTCTTTTCTGCAAAAGATCCAGGAATTAAATAAAACCACATGGTAAACTAGAGAGCAGTTGTTGACATGAACGATATAATTGCTGCACCATGGAAAACACAAAGGTTTTGAGAGACTGCCTCAGCTGGGGTGGAAGCTCTTAAAGCAATCACATTTTATAATATTTTTTTAAAATTAGGTGCTTTGGAAGAACCATCTAAGAGCAGAGCAAAGTTTTGATTTTCTTGGTCTAAGACCCAAAAGTAGGTCAGGTATGGTGGCTCACACCTGTAATCCCAACACTTTGGGAGGCTGAGGCAGGAGGATTGCATAAAACCAGCCTGGGCAACAGGCTGTCTCTACAAAAAATTTTAAAATTAGCATACCTTTCACGAAGATGATAGGGAAAGGCGACTCCTTAATTTGGGGGGTTCAACAGCTACCCATGTGAGCTGAGGAATTCTCTGAAGCTTAGCTCCATGAGTAGAGAAATGATGTGTGTGAATGGGGTCGCCCTAAGTCCCGGGGGCTCCGGGCGGTAGGCAGACTCCTCTGCAGTCCAGCAGTCTTACTCCAAGGGCAGTTCTCCACCTCATACACCCCAGCCGTCCTTCTCCTTCCCTCATAAGCTAGCTTCTGACTTCCTGATGCAGCTCCTAAACTGGGCGGGAAGACCTCTGAAGAGGGCATTTGAGAGTGGTGTGAGCAACTCAGGAGCACAGAGAGAGGTGCAGGCTCCTCTGGGCGGCAGCCATGGTGGTACCCTCCTTTGAAAATATTCTTAAGGAATTCTATGGGTGCCTGCTTATCCCATGGCAATATCACATGGAATTTTGTGCTTATCCCACGGCACTCTAATATGATGTGAACTTTAGAAAAATCTTGCAGCCGACATGTTTGACTATGGGCTCCCCCACAAAAAGACCCTGAGGGAAGGACAAGGGTACAGGCAGCTTATGTGGGGGTATGATCTCAGGAAGCAGGGGTGAAAAAGAGGGAAATGAGACCAGAAAAGAAGAAGGGCCCATAAAAGAGTGAATTATGAAGCTTACCATTGAGAGCAAGGGGATCAATTCTACCTAGACTTTCAGAAGTGTTCCAAATGCTTCCTAGAATTACCTGCTTGAAGGCAGGGGCATTTATCCACAGGATCCATTTTTCCCATTGGCTAAGAGTTGTCCCATGAGTCTTAATTTCCCTACTCTTCTCAGCCAGGCATGCACCAAGTGAGTCACCATGGAATTGGAGGGGCTCGGAGCAAAAGCAAAGATTGCAGTGTATGCTGGAAAGGAGCACCAGGCATCACACACCTACTTGGAATTGTGCCTTCTTGCTCATGGATCTCCAGAGAGGGGTCCTCTCTGTATTTTAGAGATGAAGCTCAGTGACAAGGAGTACTTTTCCCATGGATCCTACCTAGTGAGTCATGAAAGTGGAGTTTTTGCTCAGGAAAGCTTTCTGCTGTTGCCAGATTGCATAGCCTGATTCTCTAGCTCTTCACCTCTATTTCCAGTTGCCTCTTGAAGACTAAAGAAAACAAATATTCCCTGTGCAGTGATTCTAAAAGGGTTCCCTGTTAAAAACAGAGCCTGAGACGTAGTTTAAGAGAATGTAATATTTTTTGGAGATGTAGGAAACACCAGCAAGAGTGGGGAGATGGCATAGGGAAGGGAAGGCACTGAAGGAGGGGAAATTATTAGGCCAGCTAACAGTGAGGGCAACTGACTTGCAATCTCCCCAGAAAGCTCTGAAAGTGACAGAACACATGTCCGTCAGAAAGATTCCCACCAAGGGGCAGAGGAACTGTAGTACTTATGCCCCACATTCTTGAGCTATTGATTTCAATAGTAGCTTGGTGGGTTGGGGTGGGGTATGGATCACGGAGTTCAGTGTTGCAGGTAACATAGGTTCCAGTAGCTCCCCAAAAAAGACCCAAGGGCCACCACTGGCAGCCAGAATTGAGTGCTTCCACTGGGAAAGTGGATGCAAAGGGTTATGGGCAGAGTGGTGATTGAATTGGCTGCAATCCCCTATGCATTTTGACCTTCCAGTGACTTTTGGAGGATTGGAGCTCATCCTGATCAAATTACTCAGGGCTCCTCCCGTAATGAGAACCTAAGATGTCAAGGTTCAATGCTGTGTTTGTAGATACCCCTCTTTGCTTACTTTTTTGCCTCATCCTTCTCTTTCTTCCATGCTGTTTCTCATTTGTTACCCAGCAAATATCAAGGTTCTATATTTCTAAGTTGTAGTATTGTTCACATGCTACCTGGTATAAACTCTAACCTGTTAATACTAAAGCATTAACAAAACTTTAAAAAATCTCGCATAAATTTGTTTCAGCTTGAGCTGATATTGGAGGACCTCCAGCTGTAAATGCCACAAATAACCAATGGCCTTCATCACTTGCAGGGTTCCTTCTTACAGGTAGTGCCTTGATCATGTGTTGGAGTCACAAAGCAGACTCTGGAGAGAAACAGGTGCTTGTCACATAAATTCTGAATGGATCTGATGCCATCCGCCCACAACTACACCCTCCTTGTGCCTGTGGATTTTATTCCTAGTAGATTCTCCAGTTTTGTTTGTGTAGCACACAACTTCACAAATTACCTTATGTAACAATTTGAACTGAGAAGGTAAAATACAATCTCTGTTTTCTGGCAAGTGCTAGTAGAAAAAAAGGGAAGTAACTTTGCAGAGTAAGTCACAGCTACAAGAAATTTAATAATTCTTTAAAGTGCCATTTATAAGAAAATAAAATTGAAGGCAGATTCTATCAGAAGAAAAAGGTTTTTTTTTTATGAGACTTTAAAACAAGAATAATTTTAGACAATAATTTTTAAAATTCAAAATGTCAGTATCTATGGTTGAAGGAGCTTGTCATTTTCATTCATCCATCCTGCACAAAAATGCTTTGAGCTTATTATAAAAATATCCCTCAATTATAATCTCAGCCATTTTCTTATTTTTCTTGTCCCTTACTAAAAGACTTAGCTTCAAGCTTATTTTCAATTAAGTTTTATTTTCATTTTTATTTGCTGATCCTTGTAGGGAAATACTGCATTTTGTCACTAACGTACACCAACAGTTACAATAAGGCTGGCTTATAAAGAACATTCTTATCCTGATTTTGTTCAAATGCAAGTGCTGATACAATTTGATTAAAGTAGCTGTAAAATATGCCGGGTGTGTGGGAGGTAGAAGTATGGAAAGGGTTTGAGAAATCCTAATCCTGTAGCTCTCAGGACTGCAAGAGTTAGACCCCAGCTGGTGTAAATGGATTAAAAATCTTTTCTCATTTCAAAGGTTTGATCTCAATAAGGGCTTGATTTGATGAAATCAAAGTGGCAGCTTGGATTTGAAAACTATTTGGAGTGGAACTTCCTAAAGTTTATATGTGAGGGAAGAATTGGCAGAGGTATAAATGCGGGGTGACCATGTATTTATATGGTGTGTTTCACTGGAGGCCTATTTGTAATGGGATGAAGAATGTAAAAAAACAAAACAAAACTGTAAGGATAAGTATCAGGTTACTTATGTAACAGAAGGATGTTTTCATAATTCTTAGCTTGAAAGGTGAAAGAGTGGATATGCTTTTAAGGAAAAGAATCTCCTTCTGTAATTGTCATTTTACATGTTATTTCCCTCTACCTCCTCCTTATATCACTCTCAATACATACTCCCAGACTCTTGCACTTCAAGTTAACTTCTCAATTGTCTGCTACGATTCGTGACAAACACTCCAAATAGACACAGGAGAGCAAAACAAAGTAAAAGCAAAAATATGGTGCATTAATAAATGATAAACAAAACCTAGAAAGTGAAGACTGCTCCACATATGTGGTCTTTAAGACTTAAATTCTTCGGCGTTCCAAACTATTTTCTCTGGAAATGGGACTCATTTTATTCCAACTGAATTGGGGCCACTACTAGTCCTACTGATAATTTACATCTCTGTTGTCTCTGGGACGATCTGAAAGTAGCTTAGCACTGTCTTCCATTTCCCACCACTCCATACAATGTCAACAGAAACTCTGGCAAATTCTATTTTTTTCTATAGGCAAAGTCCAGGCAGCATCTGGAATAGAAAAGGTATTGGGGGAAATTGGGTTGAACATTCTGTATAAATTCTGGGATGATACTAGAGGCTAGTAACATAGCAGTGGTGGATATGACACCTGAAGAAACAGAAAGCCCTGGCTCAAATCAGCCATGCTCTCAGAGTTAGCAAATCAAGTGCAGAGGTCACTGGGCAGGATCCTATTTTATACATAAATACTCAAAATGTAAATTCAACTCCTCTAGACTTTTAAAAAAACTGTTAGGCTTTATATTCTCACTCAGTTCTATAGCTATCTTGAACATAAAGAGGTTGTGGAAAACACTAGGTCTTCCACAAAAGACACAATTTAAACTCCACAACATGCTTTCATCTTAACTGCACTTACAAGCCACCCACCATTTCACCCTTTTTTTCCATATATGCTTTCTCCTACAATATTTTATCGCTGGGTTATGGAAATGCAACTATTAAGTACAAAATAAATTTAGCTTTCCCTGTATAAAGTAAAGGTACGCAAAGGTACTGATTTAATGTTCTATTGCTGCTGTAACAAATTATCATAAACTTAGTGGCTTAAAACACAAACACATTATTTTACAGATCTAGAGGTCAGGAATTCAAAAGGAATTTCATAGGGCTAAAAATTAAACTTCTTTCCGGTGGGTCTAGAAAAGAATCCATTTTCTTGCCTTTTTCAAAAATCTTACATAGACTGCAGGCATTCCTTGGCTCATGGTCTCCTATCATCAATGTCAGCAATTGAATCACCCCAACTTGCTCTGCATCTCCTTCTCTGTCACTCTCCTGCCTCCGTTTTTCTTTTTTTTAATTTTATTTGATTTTTTGAGACAGGGTCTCAATCTGTGGCCCAGACTAGAGTGCAGTGGAGCAATCTTGGCTCACTACAACATCCCCCTACCAGGTTGAAGTGATTTTTCCTGCCTCAGCCTCCCAAGTAACTGGGACTACAGGCGTGAGCCACCACACCCGGCTAATTTTTGTATTTTTAGTAGAAATGGGGTTTCACCATGTTGGCCAGGCTAGTCTTAAACACTTGACCTCAAATGATCCACCTGCCTCAGCCTCTCAAAGTGCTGGGATTACAGGTGTGAGCCACCACTGTAAAAAAAAAAAAAAAAAAAAAAAAGGCCACCACTTTTTCACTTATAAGAACTCTTGTGATTACATTGGGCCCACCTGGGTGATCCAAAACACTCTCCCCATCTCATAATCCTTAACTTAATCCCATTTGCAAAGTGATTGTCATGTGAGTCACAAGTTCTGGGAACTTAGAATGTAAATATCTTTTTAAATTTGCTTGGATGAAGGTGGAGAATTATTCTTTCTATGACAGGTGAAAAAACACTACTCTATCAGGCAAGGTTTAGTATGCTAAGTTTAACCTTTACCCTGTTACCTGAATTTAATCAATCTTATTACTTAACTTCTTTTTGACTGAAGAAAAGTAGGAATGTCCTAGCTTTCAAGACTGCTTAATGAGTATCCAGGTAGCTTCATATAATGCTATGTCTTCCAAGGGCTTATTATAAATATCTGTGATTGCAAATAAGTAAACTAAAGGAGACCTCCTCTGCAGTTACTTCCAATCTTCGTGTATGATGAGAGCATGAACCCTCTAGTTTTATCAGGCAACTGTATTCATAACATAATAATAAGAAGGAAAATTCTAGTGCCAGGGAACTTTTTGGTTATTACAGATATTTGGCTATGACCCATCAAATCCTATTTCAGATGTGAAAAATCAACTTTCAAAAGTTCAGTGGATGGCCATACTATGTGAATCATAGAATGAGAACCTCTGTAAATCCATTTCTCCATAAAAGCAAAAATAATAGCAAAATAGTCAAAATCAACATTTTCATGACTCTGGAAGTGAAAGAATGAGATGTATGTAGAGGGCTTTGAAAAACTCTGACATATTCCTGGAGTTTTTCAAAACTGCATACATGTATAGAGCTGTGTGCATGACCAGGAAACACCTGACAGGACCTCAAGCTCTCATCTCTGGCTGACCTCTGCACAAGCAGGAAGTGAAGGCTAAGGCAGAGTTGTAAAACGTTAGAGCATTGAGCATATATTCCCAGGTAAACTCAGGCCCCTTTGACAAAAGATGAAAGACTAATTGCTTTAAGATCTGTTAGCAAACCTCTGACCAATCATTCGCTGACTACTAAGCTAACTGAGATGAGATTTCAGTTACCACACACTTAAAAGGACTACAGATTTTATAGGATTAGTTCAGGAAAAGCACTAAATGAGCAATCAGCAGCAGCAGGCGACAACAAAGCAATCAAAACAAATTGTGGGTTGAGATGAGTGTAGTTTGTCTTCCAGAGTTGCCACACTCTATTATCTAAAATGTTCAGTTTTCAACAAGAAGTTACAATACATGCAAAGAAACAAAGTATGTTTTATACACAGGGGAAAAAAACAGCCAATTGAATGTTTATCAGAAAGGATCCGGATATTCGCCTTCCAAAACAAGACTTCAAATCAGCTATTATAAATATGTTCAAAGGACTAAAGGAAGCCATGACCAAAGAGGAAAAGGAAAACATAGAAACAATGTTTCACAAAATAGAGAATACCAATAAAGAGATAGAAATTATTTAAAAAGAAAACAAATTAAAAATCTTGTTTTGAAAAATAACAGAAATGGAAAATGCACAAAAAGGACTCAGCAGAAAATATAAATGGAAAGAATAAAGATTAGAGAACTTGAAGACAGTTCAATTGAGATTATCTAATGAATAGAATAGAAAAAAATGAATAGAAAGAAAAAATGGATAAAAATGAACAGATTCTTAGAAATTCCTAACACACTATCCAACATACCAACATCTGCATAATGGTAGTCCCAGAGAGAGAGAGGGATGGGGGGGCAGATAGAATATTTACAGAAATAATGACCAAAAACTTAAAAAATTTGATTAAAAAGATTGGTTTGAAATAAGCTCAAAAGCTCCAAGTAGGACAAACACAAACAAATTTGCACCTAAACACATCATAATCAAACTGCCAAAAGTCGAAAACAGGGAATCATGAAAGCAACTCCTCTTACGAGGCCAGTGTTAACCTGATATCAAAAGCAGACAAAGATATCACAAGAAAACTAAAGGCCAATACTCCTTATGAATATAAGAGTCAAAATCCTCAATGCTAGCAAACTGAATCCACCAATATATAAAAACAATTATGCATCATGTCCAAGACGGATTTATTCAGGAACACAAGGTGTGTTTGACATCTAAAAATCAATTATATTGGTAGAATAAAAAACAAAAACCATATCTGCCTAGATGCAGAAAAAGCATTTGACTAAATGCAGCAGCCTTTTATAATATGAAGAAAAAAACACTCAACAAACTTTTCCTTCCAAGATCAGGAACAAAAAAATCATGTCTGTTCTTGCCACTTCAAATCAGCATTGTTTTGGAGGTTCTAGCCAAGGCAGTTAAGCAAGAAAAAGAAACAAAAGTCATCCAGATTGGAAGAAGTAAAACTATCTGTATTGACAGATATTATAATCTTGAATATAGAGAATTCTGAAGAATCCCCGAAAAAGAGGAAGTGGCCCTTCCTATCCACAGGTTTCACATCTGTGGATTCAACTAACTGTGAGGGAAAACCTGTGGATACAAAGGGCTGACTACATATTTTCCAGCTGAGTTTGTTTGAATCCATGGATGCAGAGCTTGCAGATGTGAAGGGCAAATTGTGCTGTCATTTCATATAAGGGACTTGAGTACCCGTGGATTTTAGAAGTAATGAACAAGTTCGCTGATGGTGCAAGATGCAAGATTAATGCAAAAAATCAATTGTATTTCTCTTCACTAGCAATGAACATCTCAAAAATAAGAATGAAATTTTAAAAACAATTCCATTTAGAATAGCATCCAAAAATACTTAGTAATAGATTTAATGAAATAACTCGTACATCAAAACCTACAAGTTTCGTTGAAAGAAATTAAAGGAGATCTAAATAAATGAAAGACATCTTATGCTTTGGATCGGAAGACTTAATATTGCTAAGATGGGAATACTGCCCAAATTGTTCTACCTATTCAATGCAATCTCTATCAAAATACCAACCGGCTTTTTTGTAGAAATTGACAAGTTGATTTTAAAATTCTTATGAAAATGCAAGGGATCCAGAATAGTCAAAATAATCTTGAAAAGAAAGTAAGTTGGGAAACTCCCATTTCCCAGTGTGAGAACTTACTACAAAGCTTATTTGTAGTAATCAAGACATAACAATAAACAGCTAGATAAATGGAGTGGAAATGAGAGTTTAGAAATGTATTCTTACATTTATGAGCATTTGTGGTTAATTGATTTTCTATAAGAAAATCATCTATGGTTAATTGGTTTTCTATAAGAGTTCCAAGGGAATTCAATAGTGAAAATAATAATATTTTCAACAAATCGTACTGAGACAACTGGAAATCCTAGGGAAAAGGTTGAAGTTCTTTCCCTACTTCACAATGTACACAAAAATGAAATGAAACTGGTACATATACCATGTACCTAAATGTAATCGTGAAACCTATAAAACTTTAGAAGAAAACTCCAAAGTAAATCTTCATAAACTTGGGTTTTGGAGTGGTTTCTTAGATAGGACACCATGAGCACAAACGAAAAAACAAAAAATAGGTAAAGTGTACTTAAATAACATTTAAAACTATTGCACTATAAGTGAGAGCATCAAGAAATCGAAAAGACAACTCACAGAATGAGAGAAAATATTTGCAAATCTGGGTACAAAGTTGTGATCCAGGATGTATAAAGAACTTAAATGAAGAAATAAAGACAAGTAATACAATTTAAACAGGCCAAAGGATTTAAATAGACATTTCTCCAAAGAAGATATATAAACTGTCAATACACACAAGAAAGGATGTTCAGTATTATTAGTAACAGGTAAATCAAATCAAAACTACATGAGATACTACTTCACAGCTACCAGGATGGTTGAATAGAAAAAGACATGCATTGCCAAGTGACAATAAGCATGTAGAAGAAGTGCAATCATTTCAGATCATTGCTAGGAATTTTAAAGGCACAGCTGCTTTGAAAAAGAGTTTGGCAGTTCTTAAAAAAAGTTAGGGACAGAATTACTAATTTAACCCAGCATTTCCATTCTGCTTCTCACCCAAAATATATGTTCACACAAAGCCTCGTACACATGTGTTCATAGCAACATTATTCATAATAACCAAAGAGTGGAAACAACACAAATGCTCATCAGCTGATGAGCTGATGAATGAATAGACAAAATGGGATGCGTGTGTACAATGGACAGTACGTGGCAGTAAAAAGTAATGAAGGACTGTTACACACTATGGCGTGCGTGAACCTTGAAGACATTATGCTAAGTGAGAGAAGCCAGGTACAAAAGACCACATATGGTATGATTCCATTTATATAAAATGTCCATGATATGCAAATCCACAGAGATGAAAAGTATAGTGATTCCTCAGGGCTGGAGCGGGAGAGAATGTTGGTGTAGATAGGGTGTGACTGCTAAAGGGAACGGGGCTTCTTTCTAGGGCGATGAAAATGTTCTAAAATGAGATGGTGGAAATGATTGGACATGTCTGTAAATATACTAAAAGGTCACTGAATTCTACAGTTTTAATGAGTTAATTCATAGTATGAGAGGTCTCAATAAACCTTCTTATACATGTGCATTTCATATATACATGAAATAATATGTTTATTGGAAAAAATATCTGTTAGGAGAAATACCAGCCAAGAGGAAGTTTCTCAGCTTGAGTCTTAGCTCAACCGCCAATCTAAATTGGACCTTAGTTAAATCTCTTTCCTTCGCTCAGCCTCAGTTTTCTCCTCTGCAAAATGGGCTAATGGTGATACCCATTCTTTGGGCCTCACAGAGGTACTGTGAGGATCAAACTAGGTAATTAGAGTGAAGTCAGTGTTCAGAGACAGATAGGGGAGGAAACCAGGACTTACATTTAGGTGTAGCTTATCTGTAGAGTGTCAAGGTTAAGAACATGGACTCTAGGGCCAGGAACGCCTGTGTTCAACTTCATCGATAGCACTGACTAGTTGTGTGACCGAGAACAAGTGACTTCACCTTTCTCTGTGTAGTTTCTTCTATAAAAGGGCATCATAGTATTGCTGCCTTCATAGAGCATTATGAGAATAAAATAATTTAATAAAACACATGAAGAAGCTTTTTAAAAAAAGTTTAGTGTACCATGAGATTGAAGTAAACTCTGAGAATGCACTGCCCAAACTCTGAACACTACAAAAAAAGAAAGGAAAGAAGGAAGGAAGGTGATGGGGAGAGGGTGGAAGGAGGGAAGAGGGAAGGAAGGGAGAAATAAAAAGAGAAAGAAGGAGGGGGAGAAAAGGAAAAGAAAAGAAAAAAATGCATTTTCCAGCTAGAATGCAGAAATGACACAAAGAAAAAAATGTGTTTTCCAGCTAGAATGGCGGACTGAGAAAGTTACTGACTCAAATTGCCATCACTGGAGATTATGAAACAAATTCTACTAGGCCATTTAAGATGCTGACAAATACCGTTTATTAATCAACTATAGACATTTTGGGTAAAGACAGAAGGAGGAATGTATTTTTTTTTAATATCCGGGGATTATTCTATTTGACCACACTGCTATAAATGATGATGAGGAGTATAAGAAAGAACTAGTCAATCACAGGGTTTTTTTCTACTTAAAAAAAAACCCCAAAAAACTCTGACTAGTTATAGAAAGTGTCTGAAATGTCTCATGTGATTTTGCAAATAAGATTTTTGAAAAAAATCTTGAGCTTACAAAGAGGCAATTCACTCTTTCAAAACTCCTTTTTGAGCATGGAGGTAGGCTCCTGAGAGGTGAGATCATTGCAGCTTGAGGGGCCCTAAGACAACGTCCAGAATGAAGGCTTTTGAATCTAACTAGGAGAATAACTCACAGAAGCCAGGTTAGGGTTTCTCCATGTTGTTTGGAATTCAGACATAATGAAATAAATAAAAATTCTTTTATTGTCTTCTGGCAAACTTACATTTTCATGTTGAACAGTTCTGCTGAACGCGATTTCTCACATTTCAATGTCTGAGCCTCAGCTTTTAGCCCATGGGTCTTCAGCAAAATGGCCTGTGTTGTGGAGGACCTGGCGGTCACAGCCTGTGCTTTGAAAGAGCTGAAGATTCATTAGGAGAGACAGTAGGCTAAATGACAAATGCCAACCAAAGAATTACAGACAAAGACACAGAGGATCGGATAGGGAGGAAATTAGAAGAGGGAACTAAGAAGAGATCTAGGAGATGGCAGCTCAGCTGGTCCTTATGGAACAGGGACTGGGGAGAGGTGTTCCTGACACTGGGCTTGGGTGTGGACTCTGGGATGTCAAAGGCAAAGCCCATGCGCTGGAGGTAGTTCTGTTTGCCTAGGATGCAGGACGCACAAGAGAAAGTGACGAGAGAGAAGACTGAAAGATAGCATGGTATTTAATCATCCCCCAAAACCCGAACCACAATCTACGAAATTTAAAATTAGTTCTTTCAGCTTATAGGAGGATACTTTCAAAAGTTTTCATCAGAAAAATATTACAATTGGAGCTATGCTTTAGAAAAAGTAATCTAGTGGCTCCCTTTAAAGAAACTTCCCTTGGAAAGTTTATTCTTTTTGTTACTTCTGAGAAACTCTTAAGTTTGCTCTTTATAGGGAATAGAATCATCTAATTGTTTTCCTTTTCCATTTATCTGCTCAGTGCAGATCTGCCATTTGGTTTTTACCTGGCTAAATATCATGGCCTATATAATCTGCAATTTCTGCTAGTTCCTGATCTTCCACTCTGAGGTTTATTTTTGTGTGATTCTGACCTTTATATTTTATATTTTGTTGGATATATTTATCAACATTACCATAAATCCTCAGGCTAAAATGAGGTAGAGTCATAAATAAGCAGCAACATGGTATGTATATCTGAATATAGTTTGTGACAAAGATTGGAGGAGCATGAGTCTGAGTACAAGACGCTAGTGAGGCTCCAGTTCCAAGCTAGAATCATAGCAACATGAATGAATGGGGGAATGAGTCTCAGGCAATGAAAACGTCAGCATCCATGAGATTCATACAAATTAGTTATTATTTTTCATAAGTATTTACTCATTTATTTAGGAAATAGAGACGAGGTTTGACTATGCTACCCAGGCTGGTCTTGAACTACTGGGCTCAAAAGATCCTCCCACCTCAGCCTTCCAAAGAGCTGGGATTACAGGGGTGAGCCACTGCACCCAGCTGAGATTCATACACTTTAGATGTATGATGTGGAGCAGACTAGGGAGTCAAAGGTGACTGATGCCATGGATTAAACATGAGGTGACTAGGTTTCCTTGAGAGTGGTGGCAGCTTTAATACAAATAAAAAACATACGAAGAAGAAAAGTTTTGCATGTTAAGGCAATGAGGAAGTTTCTGGAAATGATCACCCATAGTTGGACACATCCAGACTGTGGATAGAAATGGAGAAGAGCCATCAAAAGAGAGACTGAGCTGGAGAAAAAGCTTGGAAATCTGTACGGAGTTAAGAATTGAAAGAGAGAGAGAGAGAGAGCAAACAGGTAAAATTTCCAGAAAGAAGAATATATAGAATGAAAAGAAAATGGCCGAAAATAGGGTCTTGGCCAATGCTTGCATTATAGGGTGGGAAGACTGAAAGGCATTAGAATAGATTCCGAAGAGAAGCAGAAAAATATGGTGCCAGGAAAAGCTAGGTGGAGAAAGTAATTAAGCAGGACTTGTGATCATCAATAGGCAAAACTACTGGGTTAGTTTATTAGAAAAATCACTGATAACCTTCAAGAAAACTATTTCAATGGACTGGTGGGGCCAAAGCCAATTTCAAGGAGTTAAGAAATGGTTGGATGCTGAGAAAGTAAAGGGCGTGAGTATAGACGAGTAGTTCTCAAACACCACCTGCAAGCCTGGGGGCTTTGAGAAGCCCAGCCTCTTGGGCCCCACCTCTGGAGACTGTGGTTCAGTGGGCCTGGAAGCAGCAGTGCTGGTGACGAGGACGAACCACAGGAAGTGTCTTACCTATGCTTGACTGTGGCTCATGGTGAGCCTGTTGTTTGGATGGTTGGTTGACTGTGTGGTTTGTGGGGCGGGTAGTCTGTAACTCCTAAGCGTGGGATCAATTGATTTGGGAAAGAGACGGTAAGAGAAAAGTCTCAAATTGGTGTGCAAGGGTGAAAAGCAAGGAACAGTGGGGAAGAGAAAACTGTCCTAGGCAACAAAGCAGAGCAGGAACAGACCAGGAGTGAACAAATATTAATACCACTGAGGACCTGGAGCCATGGCAGGTACTTGAGAGTAATGTAAAGTATTGGGAGAAAGAGATGGAGAAATCCTAAAATCTAGACAGAAGGGCTTGGAGTTGGTACTGCAGAGCTATCATTCTCAAACTGTGGTCCTCAGGCCTCTGCTCCAGACCTATTGAACTGGAGGTCCTGGGACTGGGGCCCAGCAATCTGCATTTTAATAAGTTCTCCCATTTGGATGCAAGTTTGGGAGCTGCAGCTTCAGAGAGAAAACAGAAACAAAAACAAAAACAGGCCATATCTTTTCTTATTAAATGTACAAGCAACACAGTGAAAATGGTGTTTGGAAAAGATTTTCTAATCAGACATGGGGATTTGCAAAAAGATAAAAATGGGTGAATTTGAAATACCCTAGCTTTGAGGGGCTAGAATAAAATGACAACTAAGGAAATGGATGGAAGAGGCAAATAGGGCATCAGCACAGGGCTTTGGTAACAGGACACAGAGAAGGAGAGGGAAGAAGGTCTAAGTATTCATTTGCCTGCTGAGAGCAGCCTGTGGTGTTCGTATCAGTCATGATGATCCACTAAGGAAGTTGAGAAGGGTGTGTGCTATGGGAAAGCTCAGAGGTTTCCATTTTGTTTCAAAGTCCAGGTGATGCAGTTGAGAAGCTGTGTCCTGGAGGTCACTGGACATAAAGAGGGACACAGAGAAAGCAGACCTGGGGCTGACCCTGGCAGGTGGCAGCAGACACAGCTTGAGGAGATAAGACACATATATAGGTAACCTTGAGTGACAAATATACTGCACCCTCACTACATGTGAGCCAAAGTAAAATGACCAGCATCTCAGTCGTCGCTGGAGCACATTGTGTATATGGGAGGGGGCAGGGGGGGAGAGCAGTAAAAGGCAAATGTTCTTTAGTCATCTAGTTTAAAATGCATGTGTGATCTTGCTTTTATTAGAATGAAGTACTGTCCATTATAGATAACCCAATAATTTCAATTAATGCTTTATTTTTTTGTTGTTGTTTTTAATAAACTTTATTTTTTGGGAATAGTTTTACATTTATAGAAAAATTGAGAAAATAGTAGAAAGAGTTCCAGACACGCCCTGATGCAGTGTTCACTATCATTAACATATTATATTTGTTTTTTGTTTCGTTTTCATTTTGTTTTTTTGAGACAGGGTCTCACTCTTTCACCCAGGCTGAAGTGCAGTGGTGTGCTCACAGCTCACTGTAGTCTGGACCTCTTGAGTCCAAGAGATTCCCCCACCACAGCCTCCCGAGTAGCTGAGTAGCTGGTACTACAGGCACACCGCCATGCCCGGTTAACTTTGTTTCTCTTTGGTAGAGATGGGGGGGGGTCATTATGTTATCCAGGCTGGTCTCGAATTCCTGAGCTTAGGCAATTCTCCTGCTTTGCCCTCCCAAGGTGTTGGGATTACAGGTGTCAGCCACTGCACCATGCCCATATTATATTTGTATGGTACATTTATTCTAATCAATGAACCAATATGGATACACTGTAATTAACTAAAATCCATAGTTGTTTTAGACTTCTTGAGTTGTTTGGGTTTTTTTTGTTTTTTGTTTTTTTTTTTGAGATGGAATCTCCCTCTGTCACCCTGTCACCCAGGCTGCAGTGCAGTGGCATGATCTAGGTTAACAGCAACCTCCGCCTCCAGGGTTCAAGCAATTCTCCTGCCTCGGTATCCTGAGTAGTTGGGACTACAGGCACGTACCACCATGCCCAGCTAATTTTTTGTATTTTTAGTAGAGACAGGATTTCACCATGTTAGCCAGGATGGTCTCCATCTCCTGACCTCGTGATCCACCTGCCTCAGCCTCCCAAAGTGCTGGGACTACAGGTGTGGGCCAGCATGCCCGGTTTTTACCTATTTTCAATTTTTATTTTTTCTGCTACAGGATCTCATCGGGGCTATATTTACCGGTCATGTCTCTGTAGGCTCCTCTTGGCTGATAGCTTCTCAGGTTTTCCTTATTTTTGATGACTTCCCTTGGTTTTGAGTTGTCCTGGTCAAATATTTTGATGTTTTGAAAATAGTACAACAAATAACACTTCCTCAGCATTTTATATGCAGTGTCTCTTAACATGCACAGTACAGACACTTTCTGACTGGATTGTGTTACCATGATTATGATTTTATAGGTGAGGAGACCAACTCTCCCTTTTATTTCTTATGACGCATTTAACAATAGAATGCAGGAGTTTAATTAGTGTAGGAGGTTGAAGACAGAGGCATACATTTTTTCAAAATCCATAGATAAATTTCTTCATTTCCCTGCACCACTTCCCCCAGTGGCTCCCAACTACCCCACCCTCCATCCCCACCACCCACCCAGGAGGGCAGTTTAATTTTTTCTGACATGGATTTGCCCCTGGAAAGCTGTAAGATCATGTGCTTGCTTCTCTCGTTCCTTAGAAGCCTGCTGCTCCCCTCTCCAAGCAGGTCGTTGGAAACATGGGTTGTAACAGTGTGTCACTTTACAGGGACGTAGGAAAACGGGCCAGGTGTCAGCTCCCCAGTGACTGCAGAAAGCAGCTGTCTGAAGATGATACTTCCACTCGCCTGGACTTCCTCCAGTCCAACCTCTTAGGAGCAGTCACAGTTAAGCCAAATGTCTGACCATTTTTTAATCACCGAGCAGATACTAATTCAAAGGCCAGGCCAAAGCAACCTCTGTGAAAAGATCTAGTGAAATAATTTCTCTTCGCAAATCCAGAAAAATCACCCAGGACTTCTTATCAATAGGGAGGCTTAAAGGGGGAGCAGAAGTCATTGGATTATGATGTGCTCATTTTAATGAAATTCCTCTCCTGCTGAGATGTTCCCTGCAGATTTTCCATATTTCAGCCTGGGAAAGGTTTGATGCTTTCCTGCCAGTGCCAAGAGTTAATTGAAAACATTTCAGGATAAATTTGGTTCAGGGGCCGACCCTTCCAGCCCATCATTATTCTTAGCAATAATAGAAGAGTAATACAATTATTAATAGGCATGTTGTATCCTCTTATGGTGCCCGTGAGTTCAGGAACCGTGTCTTTGACGTTCTTTCTAAAACGCCACACAAAACCCTGAAATGTGAGACTAGGAACTTAGAAGAAAAACAAGCTTTTGCTGCTAAATTATATAGTTTGTCCCTTCCTGTTTGGAGTGGATGAATGGTAGCAGATGATTGCTGCTTTTCCTAAAAAGTTCTATTTTCAAATCTAACATTGGGTTTTGAGAAAGACGCACTATGGATATTAAAAGAAAATGCATGTAAACATTGGCAAAACAGTTTACATGACTAAAACCATGTTAAGATTTAATGTAGTACTCACTGGGGGAATTATTTTGACATCATCTACCAAAATTGAATTAGCCTTAAATTTTAAATACAACCTATTTTACCCTCTACACGCTATTTGACTGTCTCTTGAACTTTATTGAATAACACAGCAAACTAATATTTAGTTGTTGTTATGAACAGGAATTCGAATTCTGATTTTCTTTGCTTTGTAATGTGATTTGAAATGTTTACTCTTTTACTAGCACCTTTCCATGTAGTTTGAACACCTATAATTAAATCTCTTGAAACGTAATCTCTCTGGAGTCCTTGCAGAAACGTTAGGATAACAGAGAAAATCAGAAACACATCTCTGTTCTGGGTGTTGCCTCTTAAAGGGAGGAGTTAACACCATCCAACCTTCAGATATGTTCTTGTAGCGAGGAGCATAGGCAAAATGTGTACAAAGGAATGGGTAAGGCAAGTCACACAGATTAGTAGCACCATTTACTTTTTCAGAGCAGTGCTTTAAATCTCTAATCTGACATTTAAGTCAATCATTGTGTCATCTTTTTGTTCTCTAAAAATATGTCAGAGTTTTATACATATATATGTACATTTTAGGTGTGTGTTTTAATCTCATTGCATGCCCATTTTCTACACAGGGAAAACTGAGATGCAACAGTAAGGGGCTGAGTGGAAAGAGCATCTCAAGTTCTCCTCTGCCTTGGATTTCTCGTTTGCTTTCCCTTCTAGGGTGGAGGCTCAGTGAAGGCAGGGACTTCTTCAATCACTGCTGTTTCCTCTGGTGCCTAAAAGGGTGTTGAACATTTACCGAATAAATGGGGGGAAAAAAACTGCTGACTCATCTTGACTCTTGCCTCTACGTGGGGAAACAAACCCAATTAGAAGTAATTTTCTACTTCATTAAACTATAATTGTGTGGTTTTTGTGGAGTTCTCTAATAAGATCATTTTAACTTAGGACGTATAATGAGTACTTCGGGGATATTCTTTTAGATGTTAGCTAGAAAGATTACTGTTTCTGTAGTGGGATTTCAGGACTCTCCATTGAACTATGATGCTATGGTTTGAATACGTCCCTAAAGTTTATGTATTGGAAACTTAATCCCCAGTGGAAGTGTTAGAGGTGGGACCTCACAAGGTGATTAGGTCATGAGCGTTCTGCTCTCATGAACAAATTAATGCCATTATTGAGGGAGCGAGGTGGTTATCAGGAGTGGGATCCTGATAAAAGACTGTTTGGTCCCCTCCTCTTTCTCTCTTTCATGCTCTTTTGCCCTTCTGCCTTCCACAATGAGATGATGAAACACAAAAGCCCTCACCTGATGTGGCCACTCGATCTTGAACTTCTTTGAACTGAAAGACTGTAAGACATACATTTATTTATTTAAATAAATTATCCAGTCTGTGGGTCTCTGGTATTCTCTCACTTTTTTTTTTTTTTTTTTTTGAGACGGAGTCTTGTGACCAGAGTAGAGTGACCCAGACTGGAGTGCAGTGGTGCAATCTTAGCTCAGCTCACTGCAATCTCCGCCTCCCAGGTTCAAGCGATTCTCCTGCCTCAGCCTCCTGAGTAGCTGGGATTACACGTGCGTGCCACCACACTCAGCTAATTTTTGTATTTTTATTAGAGACAGGGTTTCACAATGTTGGTCAGGCTAATCTCGAACTCCTGACCTTGTGATCCACCCACCAAGGCTTCCTAAAGTTCTGAGATTACAGGCATAAGCCACGGTGCCTGGCCTGTGGTATTCTTTTATAGCAGCAAAAATCAGACTAAGACATATACCAAAAGATGCCTCTGCTTCATTAAATATACTTTGCATGAAATCCCGTGATACATTCAGCTCTTGTCAGTGTCCCTCAAAGTGTGATCCATATATTCTCCTAAGATGCCTCACGAAAACAGATTCTCATGGCTTGGCCCTTAGAGATTCTGGTTCAGTAGGAAGAAGAGTGGAGCCTAGAAATCTGCGTTTTGAACAAGCTCCCCAGGTAAGTTTTATGTACACTAAAGTGTGGGAAATTTTGGATTAAAGTTTTGACCCCTATTGTAATGAATGTGGCCTTAAAAGAAGCTGTTGCCGTGTATAATATGGTATTATTATAAGGTAAGGTATTTGCTTTAAGGGGAATGAGCCTTCTTTAAAGCAAAGCCTAACAAAAGAGAACGCCGACAGTAGAATTCTCAATAAGGGAAATTAAAAATGTAACCACAACGCTGTCACCCCTCCAAATCCAACTTCTTTTCAAATCCCCTGTCGAGCGCTTAAACAACAGAAATTGACTCTGTCCTGGAGCTTAGAAGTCCAGGTTCAAGGTATAGATAGAGTTGGTTCCTTCTGAAGGCTGGGAGGAGGCATGCTTGCTGGCCGTCTTTGGTATTCCTCGGCTAGACATTGCCGTACCCTCTGCCTTCATCGTCACATTTTCTTCCTATGTGCATATGTTTGCGTGCAAAGTTCCCCCTTTTCAAAGCAAGGTCACCAGTCATATTGGTCCATTCCAGCATGATTTTATTCTAACATAAGTAAGCTACATATGCAATGACCCTGTTTCTAAATAAATTCATATTCGGAGATACTAGAGGTTAGGGCATCAATCTGTGAATTTGGGGCGGAATATAATTCAACCATAACATCTTGTGCCCTGAACAATAGGCACCAGGGACACTTGAGTTTGGTGCGGCTCATGTTAGGCCAGAGGCAGCAAATCCCCCACCCTGCAGGTTGGTTGCATAAACATGTCGCAGCAATGGCAGCCACATCCAGAGTAGCATGGACTGTCCTCTATAGTCACAGCCTGAGCTGCTGGATGACAGGCATTGTGGGGAAGTGGAGACGATGGAAGACAAACAGGGGCTGACGCAGAGGAGCTAAAGAGGAAGCCGGAGAAATTGCTGCTGCCAATGACATCCCCACATTTCTATAGCTAAGAGCTTAGGGGCACCATCAGTATGGTTTACAGGGGAGACTGGGAAACTTTTCTTGTTTCTTTTTCTTATTTTAAAAATATTTTTAGTTTTTATGGAGACAGGGTCTTGCTCTGTCACCCAGACTGGAGTGCAATGGTGTGATCAGAGCTCATTGTAACCTTTAACTCTTAGTCTCAAGGAATCCTTCTGCCTCAGCCTCCTGAGTCACTTGGACCACAGGCACGCATCACCATGTCCAGCTAACATTTTTATTTTTATTTTTATTTTTATGTTTTGGTAGAGCCAGAGGTCTCACTGTGTTGCCCAGGCTGTTCTAGAACTCCTGACCTCAAGCAATTCCCCTGCTCCAGCCTTCCAAAGTGCTGGGATTACAGGTGTTAGCCACCACCCCTGGCCCTTTTCTTACTTCTAAGTGTTGACCTAGCAAGTATGCCATGGTTCTCATGTAGCTCAAATCAATATTTATTTGGATGGTTGTGAAGGGGATGGATGGAACTGTGGGAGTGGCTGAAGCATGCCTCTCCCCTCCACACCTTGACTCTGCTGTTTGTGGCTGGCTGATGTGGTGATGATGATGACAATGATAATTATGACATCGTCTCTAAAGTATGCAGTGTAGTTCTGGCACATATGAGACACTTAATAAATACTGGATGAATGAATAGCTTGAAAGAGCTAAAGCTTCACTTAAGACCAAGCATGTTTGCTTCCTGGGAGAAACATTACAAACAATTAAAGTCAGATGGCATGTCTGGAATGTATTTAGTTGGCAAAAAAGAATCTATTCCAGAAGATTTGGCTTGGCTCTGGGATGTTTTGTATAACCTTAAGTTAGAAATGGATATTTAAAATGAGACTCAGTAAATAAGGCTAAATATAAGACCAACACATACAGAATCTTTAAAGTTTATCACTAATGAAAGTTGCCTTTGTCACCCCTTTCCAGTGGAAAATGTTTGTATCAGAAGCTGAAGAAGAGATGTTCTCAGGACCTGATACCTTTGAGATGACTCTAACCCTAGACTAGGGCCACATAATTTGTGGGTCTGTTAATCATATTAGCACCTCACATTTGATTGGGTCTTTATGGTGCACAGGATGAACTTCATAGTATGCACTCATGAGGTCCACATTTTACCCTCGGCTGCAGGAAGGGTGAAGATCATCATCTCAATTTCACATTGATAGCAACCGCTACTGTTCACTGACTACCTGCCCCATGTTCCTGCCTATTAAGATATAAGTAAGAGCAGTCTGAACTTTCATTCTTGGAATTCTCGGGCTCTCCCCATGCATCTGCCGAATTCTCAGGGTATCGCTTTTTTCTAGTCCCATCTGAATCTAATTTTCTGCTTTTCTTCTTTTTTCTTTTAGAGACAGGGTCTCGTTCTGTCACTCAGGCTGGAGTGCAGTGGTGCAATTACAGCTCACTGTACCCTCAACCTCCCAGGCTCAAGCCACCCTCCCATCTCAGTCTCCCAAGTAGCTGGGACTACAGGTGCATGCCCCCATACCGAGCTAATTATTTATTTATTTATGTTTGCAGAGACAAGGCTTCACTGTGCTGTGCAGTTGGTACTGAGATCCTGTACTCAAGCAATCCTCCCATCTTTGCCTTCAAAGTGCTGGGATTATAAGCCTGAGCCACCAGGCCCAGCCATGCTGCTTTTCCTGTACTCTTATTTTCTCCCTGCATTGCGGATGTCTTTATGTCCACAATGAGACAAAGCTCCTTCTTTGTCTAGGGAACCACATTCCTCAGTCCTTTACAAAAATCAGGAACATTCAGTAGGGGTAGTGATGTGTGGTATATTTTTATTAGGGTTTATTAATAACAGCAAAGGATACACATGTAAATTTTATGCAGCAGATAATTTAAAGAGATTAGATAGCTCTCATTCACTGTAAGTCACCTCAGGTTTCTGTGTCTGGCCATGTTGCTTATGGTGTCCTATATTACTCTCCTCTCTCATTCTCTTCTCTGCTGTCTTCTGATTTCTCCATCCCAAATTATTGTTTACTTATAAAAAGCACTTGAATTATCTTCGTGTGTTCTCCATTCATACTTTCCATTCTGGAGCCGCTCTCCATGCTGCTATCCAATGACATATCAAGGTTCTTCCTACAGAGTCTATTTTTTCTTTAAAAGGGACTTTGGTTCCACCTGGTAAAATAAGTTTTCTTCCTTTCCTTTTATCTCAAATTCCCATAACAATTATATAAGGTAGACATGATTAAATACTTTCGTTTTTGCTGTTCTTCATAAAGAAAGCAGTAACATGTGTTATTAATTCTAAGTAAAGATGGATTACAAAAAATATGAATAGCAAAGCAGGACAAACAATTTATAGGATACAACATGGAAATGGTGAGGATGGTAAAAGAAGGCTTAGGAAAACTTATTGCTTTCTTTAGGAGGAAGATACAAAACTTTCCAGGCCTTAGACATTGAGAGAAAATAATAGTTAAATACGTGGGCTAAATTTTAAGATAAACATGAGACAAAATAGAAGTACAATTTATAATTTCAAATAATTGGGAAAAGGGGGAAGGTGCAACAAAACAGCAACAAGCATCCTCAACATAGTAAAAGCCATGTATGACAGACCTACAGCTATCACCATACTGAAGGGGAAAAACTGGAAGCCTTTCCTCCAAGATCTGAAATATGATAAGGATGCCCACTTTCACCCTTGCTATTCATCACAGTACTGGAAGGCTAGAGCAATCAGATAAGAGAAAGAAATAAAGGATATTCAAATTAGAAATGAAGGAGTCAAATTATCTTTCTTTGCAGACAATATGATCTTATTATATATTGAGAAAAACCTGAAGACTCCACCATAAAACTATTAGAGCTGGTAAACAAAGTCGATAAATTTGTGGGATACAAATTTTTTCTACTAAAACTAGAAAAAATTAGCTGGGCATGGTGGTGCATGCCTGTAATCCCAGCTACTCAGGAGGCTGAGGCAGGAGAATTGCCTGAACCCAGGAGGTGGAGGTTGCGGTGAGCCAAGATCACGCCATTGCACTCCAGCCTGGGTGACAAGAACGAAACTCCGTCTCAAAAAAAAAAAAAAAATTCTGATGAAGAAATTGAAGAGGACACCAAAAAGTGAAAGATATTCCATGTTCATGGATTGCAAAAATCAATATTAAAATGTCCATACTACCCAAAACAATCTACAATTCAATGAAATCCCTTTCAAAATACCAATGACATTCTTCACAGGAAAAAAAAAAATCTTAAAATTTATATGGAGCCACAAAAGACCCAGAATATCCAAAACTATCCTAAGCAAAAAGAGCAAAACTGGAGGAATCACACTGCCTGATTTCAAATTGTGCTATAGAGTTATAATAACCAAAATTGTATAGTAATGGTATATAAACAGACACATAGACCAATGGAGCATAATAGATAACCCAGAAACAAATCAACACACCTACAGTGAACTCATTTTTCACAAGAACGTACATTGGGGAAAAGACAGTCTCTTCAATAAATTGTGCTGGGAAAACTCGATATCCATACCCAGAAGAATAAAACTAGGTTGGACACAGTGGCTGACGCCTGTGATCCTAGCACTTTGGAAGGCTGATGCTGGTGGATTGTTTGAGATCAAGAGTTCGAGACCAGCTTGGCCAACATGGTGAAATTCTATCTACAAAAGATAAAAAAATTAGCTGAACATAGTGGCAGGCACCTGTAATCCCAGCTAGTTGGGAAGCTGAGACTCGAGAATCACTTGAACTCGGGAGGCAGAGATTGCAGTGAGCTGAGATCACGCCACTGCACTCCAGCCTCAGTGACAGAGCGAGATTCTGACTCCAATCAATTAATCAATCAATAAAAGATAGCTAGACCCCTATCTCTTGCCATATATAAAAATCAAATAAATGGAGGCTTAAATCTAAAACCTCAAACTGTGAAACTATTGCAAGAAACCATTGGAGAAACTCTCCAGGACATTGGTCTGGGGAAAAATTTCTTAAGTAATATCCCACAAGCACAAGCAACCAAAGCAAACATGAACAACTGGAATTATATCAAGTTAAAAAAGCTTCTGGCTGGACACGGAGGCTCATGCCTATAATCTCAGCACTTTGGGAGGCCAAGGCAGGCAGATCACCTGAGGCCAGGTGTTTGAGACCAGCTTGGACAACATGGTGAAACCCTGTCTCTACTAAAAATACAAAAATTAGCCAGGCGTGGTGGCACGTGCCTGTAATTCCAGTTACTTGGGAGGCTGAGGTGGGAGCTCAGCCTGGGAGGCAGAGGTTGCAGTGAGATGCAATTGCACCACTGCACTCCAGCCTGGACAAGAGAGTGAGATTCCATCTCAAAACATAAGAAATACATCAAAAACCTTCTGTATAGCAAAGGAAACAATCAACAAAGTGAAGAGACAACATACAGACTAGGAGAAAATATTTGCAAACTACTCATCTGACAAGGGATTAATAACCAGAAGATATAAGGAGCTCAAACAACTCTATAGGGAAAAATCTAATAATAAAAAAAAAACGGGCAAAAGATTTAAATAGATGTTTCTCAAAAGAAGACATGCAAATGCAAACAGGCATATGAAAAGGCTCATTGATCATCAAAGAAATGGAAATCAAAATTGTAATGAGATATCATCCCACCCCAGTTCAAGTGGCTTATATGCAAAAGACAGGCAATAACAAATGCTGGTGAGAATGTGGAAAAAAGGGAACCCTCATACACTGTTGGTGGGTATGTAAATTAGTATAACCACTAAGGAGAACAGTTCAGAGGTTCCTCAAAAAACTAAAAACAAACAAACAAACAAACAAACCCTAAACATAGAGCTATCATTTAATCTAGAAATCCTACTGCTTGATATATACCCAAAATAAAGAAAAACAGTATATTGAAGAGATATCTGCATTCTCACGTTTGTTGCAGCACTGTTGGCAATAGATAAGATTTGGATGCAACCTAAGTCTTGAGAGTGCCAAGGGAGGGACAGTTGGGGGGGCGTGGGGAGGTCAGGGAGAGATAACATGGGGAGAAATGCCAGATGTAGGTGACGGGGGGATGGAGGCAGCAAATCACTTTGCCATGTGTGTACCTATGCAACAATCCTGCATGATCTGCACATGTACCCCAGAACCTAAAGTATAATTTTAAAAAAAAGAAAGAAATGAATAAAAAGAAAATAAATAATGAAATAAATGTTCCATTCACAAGAAAATGCCAAAGAAAAAAAAAAGTTCTTGCAAACTGGTGCTTCCCCTCTCCTGCTGTTTTTGGACCTAGGTGCCACGATAAGAAACCTAGGCTAGCCCGCTAGATGTGAGACGTGATTCAGTTGTCACTGTCAACCCAGCCAATGTCCAGACATGTGAATAAGGCCACCAGGGACCAACCCTCTCCACCCCGACCTAGCACCCAACTACAGCCAAATTAGCCGAGAAAAGGTCAAGATCATTACCTTACTAAGCCAAGCCCAAATTACTAATCCAACAAAGGAGATACAAAATTGGGATCAAACAAATGACTAAAAACTTTAAGCTACTAAGTTTTGGGGTGGTCTATTATGCAGCAGAGGGCAAATAATAAAATCCTGAATTTCCTGGCAGGAACCTAAAATTGGCAGTTTTTTCCTTTTGTTTTGTCTTAAAATACTATTGGTTTCAATAAGCTGAATTTTGCAAAATAGAGAAAAATCAGGAGACAGTGAGCAAGAACTCTGTTTGGCAATTTACATGAAATAGGAGTCCATTTGTTTCCAGAACTTACAAATAATTATTTTCAAAATAACATGCAGTGTGAAATGCTATGATTAATTTAGTTATTATAAATAATTGTCCTTCTAGAATATAACAGTATGTTTTCATTTTAGTACATGTCAAGAATCAGGGTAAGGAAGGGAAGGGAAGGGAAAAGAAAAGAAAAACGTTATTTGAATTTTGCCCAATATTTCAAATGTTCCTGGGCTCTTTAGGAGTTTACATTTCGAGAATCAGTAAGGTGTTAAAGTTAGGATTGCAATCTTCATGATGCAAACAGACCTAGATTTTATATTCACCAACTTTCTCACTGAATGACCACGGTTAAGTCATCTAAGCATCTGTTCCCTCAATTTTAAAGTATTACTTTATAACAATAAAAACAATAATAATTATTACTCATAAAGTTGTAGTAATGATGCAATAATATAGTACATATTATGTGCTCAGCATCGTCATGGCAAATGATCAGCACTTAATAATGTGAACAATCATTGATTATTACGATTATTTGAATGCAATGGTGTAACTTGGTCATTTTAATTTTCCTGGAATTAGTTGTGATTACAATTATGATTACTATTATTGTTAAAATGAATAATATTTTGGTCACTTAAGGTTTCTCAGAAATTCAGGGAATTCATCTTGCTTTCTAAGCTTTGCTTATTGTATTGGTCTCTTAAGCATTTGAACATTTAGGTGTCTGTGCCCAGAAATGTTATTATTATTCCTTGTTCCTGCCTTCCTCAGACACCTCTGACTTTCTTTCATCCCTGCTGGGAGTATTCTCTGGGCACTCTCTCCTCTGCCCACTGCACATCTTTCTCTCTCTCTCAGTCTCTGTGGGAGCATCACTCTCAGGGTTTTCACAATGACCACTATGCAAAGCTGACTTCTGGTGAACTTCAGACCTGTAGCTGTTTTCCTGCAGTGCACCACCAACAGGGTATCCTGTATGTCCTCACACATCGCTTGTTCTCCCACCTTCCTCTAGTATCAAAGGTGACATCAGTCACTGGCTACCTGTGCCAGAAACCCAGCAGTCATCTTGGCCTCTTCACTCGCTGAACACCCCATATTTGACCAATGGCAGTGTCTTGAAACTGACTTCTTCCCCCCTTCTCTGATACTCCTCGAGTTCCATCCCCCGGCCTTTGTTCACTGCCTCTGAACTGTTCTGTCATCTCTGATCTTTTTTCCCTTACAACTACCGTATGCTTTGAGCAAAAAGTGAGCCTTCGAGTTTTCAGCTGGGAACACCCAGGGATTCCAATCTTGTTCATTATGTAGGGTAAAGTCTATGCCTAGCATGCCCTTCAAGGCTTCCATGACTTGGCATGAACCCTTCTTTTCAGGCCCCGGCTACTTTCTACTGGTAACAGGTGGTCTCACGCACAGCTCTGTGCTGATTCATCCCTCCATGCCTTTGGGCAGGTTGTTCCCCCTGTAAAATCAAGTTTAGCCTAATGCTGCCTCTATACGTATCTTAAGTTCGGCCTACAGGTTTCTCTGTACATTGTGAACCATAACAAGTGGAGGTGTGAAGAGACCGTAGCCTATTCTTGTGCCAGTCACCAAGTTTTGGCCAATCCAATGTAGTCAACTGTTTGAACTGTGTTTAAATAAGGCAGACACTGAGCTGTAACCAATCCAGCTGTTTCTGTCCCTCACTTCCGTTTTCTATACATCACTTTCCTTTTTCTGCCCATAAATCTTCTACCACATGGCTGCACTGGAGTCCCCCAGTCTACTGTGGCTCAGGAGATTGATATGTGAATCGTTCTTTGCTCAATTAAACTCTTACATTTAATCCAACTGAAGTTTTCTCTTTTAATACCTCTAATACAACAGCCTTCCCCATCTTTCTCTTGGCTAACTCCCATGCCTCTCTTTAGACTTACCTTCAATGTCACTTTCTCCAAGAAGCTTTCCTTGTACCCAGCATCGTGTTGTCATCCTCTTCACAAAGTTTCTCTGTGTGCCTGTCTCCCCATCCTGAGCGTCAGCTTACCCACGGACGAGACTGTATCATATTCACATGGATACCCCCATACATAGCACACCCTCAGGAAATGCCTTTGGAACCCTTTTTATACCCCCCACCACCTGTTCAAGATTATGGACATAAGTTTTAGTCACTGCAAAAGCTTGTTTTGATGTTTGTTACAGAAGGAAGCTCCACATCGGTGAAACTACCTGCCAGGTAAGAAGTGACATGGATTAAAAATCCAAGGTCAAAGACTGGCATTTTTCTAAAAGAAACATCTGGGACAAAGATCTCGAATCTTGCTGAAATTCTTCCTCATTTTGATGTTTAGTAACATTTAATCAGGGATAAAACAGATAATCAGTTTGAGTTGTGGTTTTATCTCCATTCTGGTATCTGAGAATCCGCAAATATCCTATAGAACTTATAAAGTTTAAATAAAAGATAAACTTGGAAGAAGACATATTGATAACCACAGAACACAAGGCTGTCTATAATAGCATTTTATTTTTTATTACAGATTGAAGATGTCCTTGACAACATTGTGTAGATACTGTCTGTTTGCTTAAGGAGAACATGTTCTAGATATCTACAGTATATACCAGCATCACTGAGAGTAGCTGTCTTTGATCAACTTTATAAAATTGAACTCTTAGAACAACAAAATCAATAAAGTGTTGTTTTGGTGAATGCTGTATCTAAGACATAGACATTTGCTTCTATTATGGAAGCCAAGCTCTGAAATAAGGGGAGAAAACACTTTTTGCATCTCAGCAGCCCTTCTGGCTTCCCTTGCATGCATATTACACAGGGTTTGAAGGTAGCCCTCCAAAATATTAGCTGAAAGCTTCCTCGGAAAGCAAATCTTTCCCACATCCTTCCCTGCAGTTCCTCTTTAAGAGGTGTCAGCATGGCTGAAAGAATGAAGTGGCTGCACATTGTTTGGCCGTGCTATTATGTGCTTAACATTTCCATAACAAAAGTGCCACTCGACTTCTCCCCGATTAATGCAGCTCGAGGGCTCTTGTCGTCCTTTAATAAAACATTGTTGAAATCATTTATTTAGAGCCCCTGGTTACTAGTGGGAGAATGACCATCTTTGTGCCAAAATATAGTGTATACAGTCCACTATTTTGTAGTAGATCATTCTGTTATTTAAGAAATTGATTAAATTGATGCTGAGAAGGAAGGTATTTATGCTAATAGCACATGACTTATGTCATTCAGTTAGTCAAGGGTGAACCTTTTCCACTGTCTTCCAGAGGCAATCTCTCAAACAGATTACAGTAAAGTCTGACTTGACTTCACTCACAAGGCAGCGAGACCCACTGGAAACTCAACCTGCCTTGACTACACTGGCCACAAGGCATTTGCAACCCGATGCTCTCCCACAAGCTTGCTTTGAGTAGCTGGGAGAAACAGGGTCAACTGGCAAGATTTCTGATGTCCCTTGGTGTAAGAGGTCAAAAAAACAAATAACGTGGGCTTTTCTTTTTATGGGTTGAAAAGAGATATATGAGGTTATTTTGTTAGAGAGCCTCCACAATGAACTCAACAAGTTAAGAATGCAAAGCCAAAGTTTAAAAGGAGACAAAAATTTAATACAGTATTTGAGATCTCTGAAAGTCCTCATGGTGCTTTGGGGATCTGTTTTTATTTGATGATCTGTAACATTGCTGGGATGGGGTGAGAGTGTGAATACAGATGGTGGCAATGAAGAGAGAAGCTCATTTCCATGAGGGTTCTCCTGACTCTTCAAGGCAGAAAGATGGAAATATTCTGTCTTCACCCACAGGAACCTCATCTGGAGAATGGCGGTGCACCCTAGGTGTGTTAGAGCCTGAAAGTCTCTTAAATTTGTGGCATTCAGGGTCAGGAGCTATGTCCATCCCTCGAGACATTTGTAGGGTTCCTGTCCAAGCACAAGAGAAGTCCTACTTAGTAGAAAGAACTTATTTTCCTGCAGACATTTTTCCACTTTACATACATGTGTTGCTCGCGCACATCGCTATATATTGTTAAAAATAAACAGAGACCTTATGTTATGTCCATTGTGATGATATACAAAAGCGTTGCTGTGTGCTCGGGTGAGCAGTGAAGCCTGAACCTCCTTCTATTTACTGTATGGTCACTGTCAGTTCAATGAACTGCCTCCTTGTTCTCCACCATTGTCCCACACTCCCTTAAACATTTGTCACTGAAGTGCTTCCAAAGACAAATAAACTGTCACTGAGAATTCAAACCTGCGAACTGGGGAAATGGGAAAGGCCGTGAGGACTCATGATTTTACATGAAACCTAGAAGGAGTTCCTCTCACTCTGGGAGAGTTCTGTTGGAAGGGTGGTGCTTTTTGAGAATCCCCAGGAAAAGCCAGAGATACCTTTTCTTTCATTAATGGTACTTCCAGCCATTCTCCATGGGACATTTGAGATGGCCAAATGTCCAAAATTCCAAGAGGCTCCCCAGAGAGCGTGAGATATTACAGATGTCAACATCTGTAAAAATCCTTTCTGCTGAGAAGCAGATGGCAATATGCAATCTCATAACCACTAACCAAGAGTTCTAACATCTCAACAACCTCCGCTAGGTCTGTAGGGGGACCAGAGAACTCTTGGGCTCCAGTGTATAATTGTTTAAATTAAAATGGACCACTGATCAATGTTCACTTTCTTCAAGGAAGAAAACATAAAGCCTCGTGTCCTTTCTCCCCAAGAGCAAGCTGTGTTGATTTATTCCAGGCAGATGCTTTTGACAGGACCCTGTAAAATCAAGTTGTGAGTTTATTGTAGCAGTTAATTATCAGGCCTTTTCTAGTGCTAATGCCTTTTACTTCTTACTGGGGAAAACTGGGCCTTTTACTGGGACAAAGACTTAACTTTAAGTCAAGAATGTGTTAAAATAACATGAAATGGAGATGATTTAAATATATTTAAGGACAAACGCAGAAGCACTGCTAACTTGTCGTTTTGTAAAGAAAGCTGATTTCATTTACAAGTCTCTGGGAATACTCTTTGTTCACTTCCCAAAGAAACAAGGCTCTCAGCTTTGTTTTAACAATATGTTTACTCAACCATTCAGGTGACTGGAGATTCCAACCACACACCACTCTCCTGGGCTTAAGTCTGACACTACAGCTATCTTAGACTTTCTAATACTCTACATATAGAAATCGTGGTTTTAGGTGCACCAAGAAGTGCCTCGAATACCTCCATAAAAGCTGGGAAAAGAGCGAGTTAGAGGCACAAGAAACCTTGAAAGTAGGGGGTGGGAGTGGGTAGGAGGAAGTCGGAATGGGGGCACAGCTTTGTTAATTACTTTAGACAGCAGAGAAATCTGGTTATGTTTTTTCAGCGCATGTTAATATCAAATAAAGAGACACCAGATCTTGCTAATCTGTCGACCCCTCAGACAAAGTTTATTTGTGGTGACTTTTAAACTCCTGACTTGCCTTCCAATCACCGCGTTTAAAATGAAAAGCTTTAAATAAACACCAGGAATAGAAGATAAATAAACTTTTTTCCCCCTTGCAAGTGCCTAGCTTGGCGAGGTTCAGGCTCAAATCCCCAGAGGACAGAGCGCTCTCTTTTGTGTTAATGTTTAAAAGATTTTCCAATGCCGGAGTTTATTCCTACTGCAAACATTTCTATTTACAAGGTCAAGTGTATCAGCACTCGACACAGCTTAAGAGTGTAATTATTTATCTAAGGGCGTTTGAGTGTAGATCAGTAGCTCTGGCAGGAACCCAGCCTTCAGCCACTGCTAAACAACTCCTCACAACAATATTGCAAGTTCTGGTGATTGTTCCTTGCCCTGTGTGTTTACTTTTGCTGGTCTGAATGTTTTGCAACAAAATTTTGTACTTCTTCACCAAAAGTGTGAAAATGACTTTCAAGTATTGAGTCTTGCAAGCTTCCTAAAACCTATTGGTAACAGATGTCATTGGCATGTTTGATCGTGAGAATGTCTAGTTGCCAGAGAGGACACTCTTGGTGGTAAGGGGTGATGGGAAGGGGGGGTACAGAGAAGGGATGTCTCAGGGGAAAAGGAGGAAGGTGGGGCAACACGATGTCTGAGTTATCCTCAAATGATGTGCAGGAGACACGATTTTGTGAATTCTCTTCACAAATGCAAACATCAATAGAGGCCAATTATGTATTTTTGGCTGCCTCATTTACAGATGTCTAATTGTTCATTAAGTTAAAGGCAGAAATAATACCTTGCATTTCTTGTCTTGTACTGTATTTTCATTTCAGTTGATGGTGGATAGCTTCTCAGTGCCCCCTCAACCCCCCTCCTCACCCATTATTGGGTTAACCACAATATCACTCTGGAAAGTAATTACACCACATTCATTGTTTAAAACTCTTTACTGATGTACATGTTTTAATAAAACAAATAACCAAAAAATACACAAATCCAGAGTTATTTAAAAACTTGTGATTTTAAAAAAACAATGTCTATAAAAATACACTGTTTAAGGCAGTTTGGAAATGCGTGTGTACATTTCTACAACGTCCATAAATTTTCTTGAAAATAAGAATGTTAACTTCAATTCTATAAAATACACTGTACATTTTAAGACTGTTCTAAATATAGCACACTTCACAATGGACTGTGGGTTTTGATCCTTGGTGACAAATGGATTCTATACATTTCAGGGGGGAAAGGTGTAATATGAATGTAAGTTTAAAACTTTTAATTTCTTTTTAAAAATAAATTATTTCTGAAGCATACAATTTATAAAAATTCTATATACAAAGTACAGCAACTGGTAACAAACCCCAGTTTTAATACATTTTATATATGATGTACCAGGGTTTAGCAACCCTGATAGGAGCAGAGGCAATATACATTCTCTGCATATCTAAACATTTAATTTCTTGATGTAAAGAACAAAAATGACAAAAAACCAAACATTATAAAAAGGCTTTCATAGACGGCAGTGCAGAGCTTTTTAAAATAAAAAGTTGCATTGTTCAACACCATGGCAACCCCTTAGATCAGCATTTTTGGACCCTTAATCCTAAGAAATGTGCTAAGAGATCAGAGTGGTAGCAATGAAATTAAGGTCAAGGGCTCCAACTTATCCAAAACCAATTTAGGGGTTCCCTCTAAGGCAATCACCACCCACCCCGCCCCCACGTCACTGAGAATTCTGGGCGCTGATACAAACAGTGAAGGAATGAATTGGTAAGTGGGACTTTTGTTTACATAGGATTGTAATGTCCTCACTGGCCACAATCTATAAAAGTCGATACCGGCACTTCTTTTTCCCCCCTCAAGGGAAACATGCTAATAGCCCCTTTGCAAATATAATTCCTCCTTCTCAACCCTCCGAACTGCTAAGGCCCTACTGGTCAGCACCTTCCCTTTCGAGTCCAGGACTACTGTTCTGTCCTCCCGGACGTCCTTAACACTGCAGCCTAGGTTTCTGGAGACAGACGAGTTGGGAGTTTCTGGAGCCTGGAATTGGGGCGGGGTCCCAGAAGTCAACCTCCTGAGAGGAGCTTCAGGGGAAGTGCACAGAGTCCTGGCAGGGGGACCCGCTACGCCGAATTGACTCGGAAAAAGTTTTGTAAAGTATCCCCAACCATCCCCTCTATCTGTCCCCAAGCCACAGGTGCCCCGTCGCGGGTGCCAGGCGAGCGCGCGGAGGGGGGCGCCAGAGCTAAAAGAGCGGCCCCAGCAGCAGCAGCAAAATGGAGGCGAGTGGGGTCCAGGCGCCTAGGGGCGCGGAGCGGCCGCCGCCGCTGCTGCTCCTGCGCCCGGGCCCGTAGGGCAGGTCCCCGCGGCCGCCCGCTGCAGCAGCGCCGCTGCCCGGGCGCGGTGGGTGCGGGACGCCGTCGTCGTCGTCCAGCGGCTGCTCGCCGCCCGGGGCGCGCTGCTCGTCATCGTAGTCCTCATCATAGTAGTCGTCCAGGCCCCCGTCCGAGCCGCTGCTGCCGGGGCCGTTGCCCAGGTCGGCGCCGAAGCACAGGCGGGCCATGTTCTCCTTGACCGACTCGCAGATGGGCCGCTCGAGGCCGTCGCACACGCAGTCGTTGAGCAGCGCCGCCTTGGGCATAGCCAGCATGTCCTCAATGACGGTGCGGCACTCGTCTGTGCAGCGCAGCCCGTTGAAGACCTTGCCGCAGTAGGTCAGGTAGCGGCTGAGCGCCAGGTTGCAGCGGCTGTCGCGGTCGCAGAGCCGCCGGGCCTCGGTGCAGCCCATGACCCCGCCCGCGCCGGGGCCGCCCGCGCCGCCGCCGTTCGTCCGGGGCAGGCAAGGCTCAATGGCGCGCTTGGTGGACTTGCAGTTCTCATCCTGCGCGCAGTCACAGTCCTCCAGGGCGGGCCCGCGGCGCGTGTGGTTGAGCTGAATGAGGGCCGAGATGCAGTGGCTCGGGCAGCGCCAGCGCGAGGAGGAGGCTGCCGAGGCCGGGAAGGCAGCAACGGCGGCCCCGGGCGCGTCGCCCCCGTCGTGCTGCGCCAGCACCGGCGCGCACGCCTCGGCGTACTGGTTGTACGCGTAGCTGCACTCCGGCTCCCCCTGGCACTGCAGCAGCGCCTGCCAGCAGATGAGGCGGCGGCCGTGAGCCAGCCCCGAGCCCCGCGGCGCGGAGCCCAGCAGCTGCAGTAGCGCCATCAGGCACAGCCAGGCGCCCGGCACGGTCCCCCCGCGGGCCTGGCCGCCGCCGCCCAGCAGCGCAGCCACCATCGCGGGCAGCGGCGGCCGCCGGGAGAGGAGGGGAAAGGAGACGAGGCGCGGGGAGCGGCGAACGCGGAGCCGGTGGAAAAGTTTGTCCAAGTCCTGCCCACTTCTTGCATGAGTGTCTTCATAAATCCATGCGCGCCGCTGGCTGATGCCCCGCGGGTGGCAGAAGGTCCCCCCTTGCACCGACTGCCGTGGCTTCCTGGAAATGAACAGCAGCCGAGATCTGGTCCCGCTCTCCCACCCCGCTCGGCCCCCGGCGGTGGCCGGAGCCGCTCACTGTCGCCCCGGGGGGGTGCGGGCCGCGGGGCCGTGGCGGGGCTGCAGGACCGCGCGCCGCCGCGGGTGCATTTTGCTCCGCGCCTGCAGATCCGTTGTGCGGCCGGCGGTCCCCGCGCCGGCTGCTCCCGCTGCGGCCGCGGCGACTCCTTCCGACCGGACTCAGCGCCGCGCCGCCACCACCGCCGCCGCGGTCTCTCGCATCGCGCCGCTTCCTGGCCCGGCGTCCGCGCGCTGCCCGCCTTCCCGCGGCCCGGCTGCCCCACGTCCCCTCCCCCTCCTCCCGCAGCAACCCTGGCCTCCGCCGAGCTCCGGGGAGCTCTTTCCGGGAGGCGCGGGGAGAACAAGAAAGTCGGCGCTGCCGGAGAGCAGCTCCCTGGCTTCACTCGGCGGCGGCTTCTCGGGTGACCAGGAGCCCGGGGAGCGGATCCGCTGAGCCCGGCTGCAGACTCGTTAGCAGCGAGGCTTTAAATACAAAAGTGGGCCGGGAGCCCCCGCGTGGTGCCGCGGTGCCCCCTCATTATGCATGCATGGAAAAGCAAACAAACAAAAACATTAGCAACGCTCCTCCGGCTCGCCGAGCCCCGGCCCCGCGCGCTCCCAGCCGGCCCGCTTTCTCCTTTCTCCGCTCTCTTTCGCCCTTTGCTCGGCCCCTTTCCCGGCTTTTCGAGATGCTATTGGTCCTGCCTGTTGTTGTTGAAAGTTTTTTTTTTTTTTTTTTTTT